>NC_135172.1:22298122-22475622 GCF_041146795.1 Maylandia zebra | reverse complement strand
GTAGTTTGCCTAGAGGAAGAACGAATAAATTTTGTGTAACCCATTGCAGTGTGTGCGTGGTGGTTTGTTGCTGGTCCTTACTAGAATTCCTATTCTTTTTGCATGGAGGCTCTCTTAACAGACCTCCCGTAACATTTGGCGTTTGTCGACAGGATTTGTGACCAGTATACAAACCTACCTGCCTTAGACTGATTAATATGGCGGATGAGTTATCTGAAACCAGGAATATGGCGTCACCATTTTTTATCGGTGCGCCCTGGGTACCAAAATTTTGTGGGCTTAATACGAATTATGAAGATTGGGAGAGTCAAATTAGCGCAATGCTCCGTGCTCAAAAGTGGTCGATAGAACAGCAATGTGATTTTGTATTGAGTGCATTAGGAGGAGAATCACGACGTGAAATTCTTATTCTGGAACAAGCGGAGCGGGATACGCCAGATAAAATCTTTCTTCAGCTTAAAGAACTGTATGGGGACAAAACAGCCGTGGGTACCCTGCGTGCCATGTTTTATGAATGTAGACAAAGGACAGAAGAGCCTATTAGAAAGTTCACGTTACGCTTAAGGGAGTTGGGCCATCGCCTGCAGACAAAAGAGCCACAAGGGTTTCGGCGGGCTGACCTGCACCTGCGTGATCAGTTTGTCTTGGGTCTTAGGGAGGGTGAGATACAGCGTGATCTGCGGCGTTTATTAAGGCACGATCCTGACCTCTCATTTGAACAGGTGCGTAAAGAGGCTCTGCAATTGGAAGCGGATGCGCTGTATGGTGTACATGAGGACTCCGCTTGTGCTGTAGTAAGAGGGGATTTAAAGTGGCAGGATACTCTGAATTGGAGAGATAAGTTTAAAGTGGAGATCCTTGCAGAAATGAAGGAGCAAATTATGGATCTCAAAAATACTCTTCAGGAGGAGCTGAGGGAATTTGTCCGACCAGCACCAATGCCACGGACGTTTTCAGCTCCTAGAGGTGAGCGAGAAAGGTGGAACCTTAGTTCCCCTCAATATAGGGGAGGTGTTGAAGTGTCCGAGCCACCCCCGGTGACAAGGCAAACCCCACGGTTAGTGGAGCGACCACGGCACAAGTGGGATGAGCATGGGCAGCCTATTTGTAGTAGGTGTGGAGTTAGTGGACACATGGCAAGAGAGTGTCGGGGCACTTCATCTCAGATGGCTTTAAACGAGTAAATCCAGTCGCTATGGGCCAGGTGATTGGAAAGGATGATAGTGGTCCAACTCAGTTAAACCACCCTCAATTTTTAGGGGCATGCCGTCAAGTAGAAGTATTCATTGATGGTAAAGAAGTGACATTTTTGCTGGATACTGGGTCTAATGTAACATTAATGCCACAAGCCTGTTTTAGGAGATTGTTTGGTGAACAGGAGCCGGGGAAAGAGAGTGATCTTAATTGGCTAAAGCTGAAGGCCGCGAATGGATTGGCTATTCCTTACGTGGGCTATGTGTTAGCTGAAGTACAGGTGGGAGACATTACCCTAAAAGATATGGGAATTGTGATTTCAAAGGACGACCCCAATAATTCTAATGCATTACCTATATTAGGTATGAACATCATCGTTCCATGTTGGGATGTGTTTTTTTTGAAACCTCAGACGCAGACCCAGACCTGGCCTGTTGGCTCGACTGTAGACGCTCAACAAGCGTGGGCATCTGCTTTTCAGGACTGTCAAAGAATTCAGGCAGCTGTCCCCGTACCACAAGTAGGGACCCTGCGACCCGCTTACCGCCACCCGGTGAAGATCCCTGAACACAGTGAGCAGGTGATTTGGGCTAGGGCCCCACAGACACTGAGGAAAGGACAATGTATCTTGGTGGAGCCATTGGAAGGGCCTAGTACAGTTGCCGTTGCTCGATCGCTAGGAACTGTCTATAGAGGCCGGGTCCCTATCAAAGTAAGGAATCTCAATCCTTTTCCTATTACGTTACGACGTTATGAGGCCCTGGCTACATTCTCCACGGAAAATGTCGACATTCAGGAACCTTTTGAAGTCACGTTTGAGCAAACCAGGCCAGGCATCGTTGAAGTGGGCGTATCCCAGGTGAGCTCGGAACCATCTGGTAAAGCTCCTCACATTGAAGTTATGACACAAGGGCGGTCGAATCTATCTATGGAGGAGCAGGAAAAGTTAAATGGTCTCTTGAGGAAGTGGGGCGATGTGTTTGCTGCCGACGAAGAGGATTATGGCCACACAGATGTAATTACGCACTCTATTCCGACAGGTATGGCACCTCCTATTAGAGAGCGGTATAGGCCAATCCCCCCTAAAATGTATCAGGAAGTGCGAGAATTGCTGAATAATATGATTCGATCAGGGGTGGTGCGAGAGAGTACAAGTCCCTGGGCAGCACCCATTGTCCTGGTAAGGAAAAAGAATGGGGAATTGAGATTTTGTGTGGATTACCGCAAGTTGAATGCAGTGACACATAAAGACGCCCATCCATTACCTAGAATTGAAGAGACCTTGACGATGCTGACTAAATCAAAATACTACTCCACCCTTGATCTAGCAAGTGGGTATTGGCAAGTGAAAGTTTCTGAAGCTGACAGGGAAAAAACTGCATTTTGTACTCCTTTTGGCTTGTATGAGTTTGAAAGAATGCCTTTTGGATTGTGTAATGCTCCAGCAACATTTCAAAGGTTGATGCAGAGTTGTTTGGGAAGTCAAATCACAGAGTCCGCTTTTGTCTATCTGGATGATGTGATAGTATATTCACCGGATTTTGACAGCCACCTAGAACATCTGCAGGCAGTGTTTGCAAGATTGAAGAGCTATGGGCTGAAGTTGCGACCTGATAAATGTGTTCTTTTCCAGCAACAGGTGAAGTTCCTGGGTCACCTGGTGAACAGTGAGGGTGTGGCTCCGGACCCTGATAAGATTGCCGCTGTACAGAAGTGGCCGGCCCCGCAGACTATTCATCAGGTGCGTTCCTTCTTGGGCTTTGCCGGTTATTATCGGCGGTTCATTGCAGGGTTTGCGGGTGTTGCTAGGCCTCTTAACTCGCTGCTAGTGGGAGTACCGAAGAATAAAAAACAGAATATCCCCATAAATTGGGATGAGGATTGTCAGCAGTCCTTTGATCTTCTGAAGCAGAAATTGCTCGAGGCTCCTATTTTAGCTTTTGCTGATTTCAGATTACCCTTCCGGCTTTATACGGATGCCAGTAAAGTGGGCCTTGGTGCAGTACTGTCTCAAGTACAAGATGGGAAGGAATGTGTGATAGCCTATGCTAGCAGAAGCTTAGCACCCGCCGAAAGGGATGATGCAAACTATAGCTCCTTTAAACTGGAGCTGCTCGCTTTGAAGTGGGCGGTGACTGAGAAATTTAAAGATTATCTATGGGGGTCTCTGTTCACAGTTTATACTGATAATAATCCATTGGTCCATTTATCGACTGCAAAAGTGGGCGCAGTGGAACAACGGTGGGTAGCCCAGCTCGCAAATTATCAATTTGATATTAAGTATCGGCCTGGCCAGGAAAATGTGAATGCTGATGTTCTGTCTAGAATGCCATTGCAGGTGCAACCCCAGGATTTGGTGCCTCCACAGAGTGTGGACGAAAAAGCATGGGTTCAGGCTGTGAACATCGATTGGGATCCAGGATGCTGGCAAGGCTTACAAGAGCAGGACCCCACGCTGCATAGTGTGAGATACTACATGGCCCGAGGAAAGATGCCATCTGGGGAGGAAAGACGCCAGGAGCCTACTGCAGTCTTAAACTACATGAAACAATGGTCACGGCTGGAGTTGTTGGAGGGTGTTCTGGTCCGCAGGGGGGTGGATTCCAACACCTGTGAGGCGTACTACCAAATCCTTGTTCCTTTGGAGGAACAGCAACCAACATGGAAGGCTTTCCATGAAAGGAATGGTCATTTGGGGGTGGCAAAGACACTTTCGATGCTGCGCCGTAGTTTTTATTGGCTTCAAATGGAGAAGAGAGTGCGGGACTGGACAACGTCCTGTGAACGGTGTGTACGTCATAAAGGTCGTGGTGACGGTCGGGCCCCACTTAGTCCTGTTCTTACACACGCACCTCTCCAAACCGTGGCAGTTGATTTCCTGACATTAGGTAGACCGGCAGACTCATACCAGTACATTTTGGTCGCCACTGATTTGTTTACAAAGTATGCTTGGGCAATACCTACCAGGGACCAGACCGCTGCAACTACAGCGAAGATGTTGTTGAGACATATTATTCAGCCAATTGGATGCCCAGAACAACTGCACTCGGATCAAGGTGCTAATTTCGAGTCCGCCCTCATAAAGGAGCTCTGTCAGTATTATAATTGTCGGAAAAGTCGAACTACTGCCTATCATCCTGAGGGAAATGGGGCCTGTGAACGTTTCAATCAGACATTAATAAATATGCTGTCCACCCTAGAGGAAGAGAGGCGGACTCGGTGGGTACAATGTTTGCCCGAACTGCTCCAGGCTTATAATAACTCTGTCCATGCGTCTACAGGTTACACCCCCCATTACCTGATGTTTGGATGGAATGCTCGTCTGCCAGGCGAGCTGTTTATGGGGACGAAGAGACCCATGGAGTCAACCATGACGCAGGAGTGGGTGAGGAGACATCATGAGCGCTTGAGGCTGGCATACCAGATGGTGGAAAAGAGCAGCCAGAAGGCTGCAGGCCGGATGAAGGACAGGTATGATGTTGGGGCTAGGGCAGCACCATTGCTCCCGGGGGAAAGGGTTTTAGTCCATACGACAAGAAGGGACGGACAGGGTAAACTGGCAGCACACTGGGAGGAAGAGATCCAAATTGTAGTTGGCCAGCCAAACCCTATGAACCCAGTCTACAGAGTTCGGCCAGAAGGTAAAGATGGGCCTGTTAGAGTGGTCCATCGTAATCGCCTGCGCATATGTACTTTCTTGCCTTCCGTCAATGATAAAACAGGAGGTGGCGCCTTAGAACCAGGAACGGCAGCTGCGCATGATATAGCGACAGCCTCAGACCAGTGGTTACTTCTATGGAGTATGGCACAGCAGATGCCAGGGCCAGGTCACTATCCGTCCTCCAACAAGTCCGCCCCTGCAACTCAGGAGGGTTTAAGGAGATCTGCCCGTGAAAATCTCGGGAAGCCCCCACCTCGATATACTTAGTAGAGTGCCCGAGGACGGGCTAGGAAAAAGTTGGGGTGGGTGTTACGGAGTATAGCATGGTGGGAAAGGACGGAGAGAAACCCCCCCCCCCCTTAAGTTTTGTTGGTTTTGTTTTTGAGTTTGTTTTGGATTAATTGCATGTTTTTGTGTTTATTTACGGTTGTTGCACCTGTGTGGGAGGGGAGATTTTACTCTAGCCTAGCTGCCAGTGAGGCGGAGTTGAATACAGGGAGCGGCTGATTGGAGTTCCTCTTTATAAAGGGGAGAGGAAGCAGGAAGTGTTGTTGTTGTTTTTAGTAGGACCTCGGTGAAGCAGGAGAGCCCCGGAGATCCAGGACAAAGTGTGCGCATTTTTAATAGAAAGGATTTTTTTAGCCTGGCCTGGTTTTTGCTTTTAACGAAACGGAGGACGTGGAAAGGAGGACGTATTCCTATGGAGCTGTGAGAGGACGTGCTGGAAAAGAGAGGACGTGCTGGAAAAGAGAGGACGTGCTGGAAAAGAGAGGACGTGCTGGAAAGGAGAGGACGTGCTGGAAAAAAAGGACGTGTTGGAAAAGAGGAAAACGAGCACTAGACTGGAGACCTCCTGCGCCCCGATAAGAAGAACTGGACCAGCTCGGGGAAGTTTAACTGCCGGGAGGTAATGTGGAGACCCAGCCTCGAACAAAGTTAAAGCCTGAAAAGGTGGGTGGCAAACCTGTTTTATGGAGCTGCAGGATTGATACGGTTGGTTGCGTGTTCGTGCAGTGACCCTCTCTCCCCTGTTTGTAACTAGGCGAAGAACTCGGACCGCGGTGGTCTTTGGGCTTTGGATCCCTGGCCGGGGTTGTCTTCAGCCGGTAGTTTGCCTAGAGGAAGAACGAATAAATTTTGTGTAACCCATTGCAGTGTGTGCGTGGTGGTTTGTTGCTGGTCCTTACTAGAATTCCTATTCTTTTTGCATGGAGGCTCTCTTAACAGACCTCCCGTAACACAAGCAGAATCATCTGCAGCTCAATTTGACAAAGACCAAAGAACTGATTGTGGACTTTAGGAAGACCAGGATACCTGTGACCCCTGTTTCAGTCCAGGGAGTCGATGTGGACGTTTGTAGGACTGTAAAAACCTTGGAGTATGCATAGATAATAAACTGGACTGGGTTAAAACACATCTGCACTTTACAGGAAGGGCCAGAGTCATCTCTATTTTCTTAGGCGGCTTAGGTCTTTTAACATCTGTCAGACAATGCTCAGGACTTTCTATGGGTCTGCTGTGGCCAGTGCCATCCTCTATGCTGTTGCATGCTGGGGCAGCAGCTTGAGGGATGCAGATTCCAACAGACTCAATAAACTGATCAGCAAGGCCAGTAATGTTGTGGAGATGGAGCTGGAATCTCTTAGGGTAGTGTCTAAGAGCAGGATGTTGTCCAAGATAATGAAAATGCTGGACAAAACCTTCCACCCACTCCATGACATGCTTGCTAGTCACAGCAGCACGTTCAGTGTGACACTGAGATTACAGAAAGGCACAACTGAATGACACAGGAAATCATTCCTATCTATGGCCATCTCTCTGTACAACTCCTCCATCAAATGCACTGTAAACACTGCAGTAGTTACACCCTTTTGCACATCCTCGACAGTGAAAATAACAAATAACAAGTTTTACAGTTTAGAGTAAAATTCCAATCATTTATATTTCACCTCTGTAATATTCTGGATATTGATAATTGGAGCTTTTTGTATATATTAGAGCTATTTCTTATATTTTGTAAACTTTGTAATATATTGTATTATTTAATTTAGTTCAGTCTGTTACTGTTGTTGTCTTGGAGCAACTGTAACCACATAGCTCAGGGATAGCTCAGTAGGTAAAGTGGTCGCCCCATGATCGGAAGGTCAGCGGTTCGAATCCACTTAACGGCTACCCTGAGGTACCCCTGAGCAAGGTACCGTCCCTACACACTGCTCCCCGGGCGCCTGCTTAGTGGGCTGCCCACTGCTTCACTGAGTGAATGGGTCAAATGCAGAGAAAAAACAAGTAATTTCCCCATGGGGATCAATAAAAGTATCCATTATTATTATTATAATTTCCTTAGGGATTAATAAAGTAATCTGACACTAATTTCAGCAGAGTAATGCATCTTGCTACAAACTAAAAATGGTCCAGGAATGGTTTGAGGTTCACAATAATGAGTTTGAGGTGTTGACTCAAACTCATTTTTTTAGTTAAGCATCTGTGAGCATCTGTGGGATGTGCTGGAAAACAAGTCCTTCCATGGACATTCATGTCGAAATATATGCGAAATATATGAAACTATCTAATCTCTACGCCTGGTACTGCTTGAATCCACAGCACTCCCTCCTTCCTCTTACTCAAACTGAACAGTTTTGCAATACAAAATCCTGTCAGAGTGCTCTGCAAACCCAAGTTTTAGCATGCATGTTTTACTACAAAGCAAGGGAGGGCGTGAGTGGAAAGTAGGAAACAGAACATGATCTTGCTCAGCAGGAATTTACTCTTAACAAGCACCAGAGAACAGTGGAGAAAACAATTCTACATACAGTGGAAAGTCATCAGGTATGTGTGCACTAAAAAGTGTTTAGTTTAGTGCTTAATTTACCAGCTATATCATATGAAGAGTATCAAGTGATTACTTCACTAGTACTTTATAAGTTTATGTTAAGAAAAGTATTGTTACATTTCTTCCATGCTGATTGCTGACATGTCACAGTGAAATGTTTATAAGTGGGTAGATCATGATACAAAGCAAAAGCATGTAGTGAGGTTAATGTGTTAAGTTACTGCTCAGTGTGGACAACAGTACTGTGAGCTCAGAACATCACACTGTAACTTTAAGATGTCCAACTAGGGCTGCTGGAGTCTCCCGTTTACTTTGGATAAAGGCTGCACAGAAGAATTACTGAGGTATCTGGCCCAATCAGCTGTACTGAAATTATGTTAGAACACAAATAAATTATTGCTGGTTTAAAGGGGCAAAACTATGCAACCATTACTTGGTCTGTAAAGCAGTTTACAACAAACCTGAACAAGCTTAGAGGAACTGGGTAGCTTACTCAGGATAAATAACTGGACAACTGGTCCCCCAGTGCCTTTTTACTTCCTTCCACAGGAAAGACTAAGAAGTTCTATTGTATGACATCTTGATTCTTTACTCCACACCCTGTGTTTCCTGCAGTACAGTACAGTACAATACAGCCTTTTTGTGAGTTGCTAACACAAGTTTACTCTTCTTGCTTCAGGTATGTGCTTTTCAATCTTTCCAACATTTAAAATTTTAAACTTGTTTCTGGATTGTGTAAAGTGTTAAAGAATTTTTTTCTGTCCACATTTGATCCTGCAGTGCTTTCTTTCAGAAGAAGAAGAGAACAAAAATGGGGTGCAGAAGAAAAGTGCTTCTTGCTGCAATAATTTTCATGCTTGTCTGCTATAAAGTAAGAATTGTGTTTAAAAAAAATATTCGAAGGTTAGAAAAATTATACATTTAAAAATGTCTTTTTAAATGTGATACACCTCACTTAAAGGTGGCCGCAAAGGATACAAGATTACTGGATGTCCAAAAGACCACAGATGTTGTAGATGACCAGTACAAAGGATGTCGTGAAGAGGCCATGAAGAAGTTCATCGAGTCAGACGTGTTAAAAAAAGAACTAAGCAACAGTGAAGGATTTCAGAAAGCGTGGAATAAAAGTAACGAGTGTTCAAAGCAGATCCCTGGAGGAAGAAAAGAGCATACTGCTGCACTTTCAGTCTATCTTAAAGGAGACCAGCCTTTCATACTAGCACTGAACAAAGCAATAGAGACAATGGGTGGAAATGTTAGCATCTATAAAAACCGATTCCAATTCAAGTCTCTTCATTTCCTGCTGATGGACTCCATGAGGCTGCTGAAGCCAAAGGAGTGCAAGAACTTTTATGTTTTTCGAGATGGTAAAAACAAACCACAGAAAGGCTCCACAGTGAGATTTACAAGTTTCACTTTAGCTTATTCAAACTATGAAGAGCTAAAGAGACTTGAAGATGTCAATGAGAATACTATTTTACATCTCACTTCTTGCTTCTTTGTCAACCTGAAAGACTATGTGTGCGGTCAAGAACAGGATGAAATACTCTTATCTCCAGCAGAGGTTTTCACTGTGCAACGAGTGAAAACAAAAACTACATCGGATGGTGACGAATACCTTGAGATTGTTTTAAACCACTCAGGACTGAACAGCTCACACAACTGTTACATGTTTTCACGGTAAGATTCATATTCTCTCAATTAAAGTGAAATATTTTTCATATTAATTTCACAAATTTTGATCTTGGAACTGCAGTGTGGTGTTAAAGCTATAAATGTTTACCATTTAAAGCACATGAAAACATTTCGTATGTCCAGCTACTTAAAAAATGCATATGTATCTCAAATAAATTATAAATTTCAACATTTTCTGAATCTCAGAGGTTTTACCATCTGGAAATGTATCATGTTCGTGTTTTAGTAACTAAAAAAAAGATTTTACAGTAATCCCCCTCTCTGCTTTGTTTCCATGTCTTCAGGTCTCCTCCAGCTGCTGTCTCCACCCTGTGGCTTGTATCAGTGCTTGCGGCCTCATCTTTGTTTTCTTTAACTGCTTAGTAAGAACAGTTTCCTGAGTGTTATCATCTACAGTACTGCTTTGTTTATTCATTTTACAATTTGTTGGCACTTTATTTGGCAGATTGTAGTATCTATCAAATAAAGTTTTAAAGTAGGCTGCCAAAATATTATCAAATATTCTTTTCTGCTTGTCATATGTTATGAATTACAGACCCAATTCACATATATTATTTATGCATGTGTTTATTATTTCTTGTACTTGTGTACTTTAAAAGAATGAAAACAAATGAGAGATGGGAATTACTTGCAGCTGTTCCAGGATAAATTGAGTCTGAGTATTGTGGAGCTTTAACTCCTCACAGCAGGAGTGTTTCCAGGATTTTTTTAATGGGCTGTCATGAGAGGACTAAAAACAAGGCAGAGTGGCACATAGAAAATCCAAATAATTGAGAAATTTAGTTTTTAGGTTCAGAAAATTGGTGTAGACCATGCTGGGTTGTCACATGTAAATAACCTGTGAGTCTGACGGATGAACTGAGTCTTTGAACCAAAAAATAGAATTTAGAATCTTAGGTATCAGTTTTCTCTCTTTCTTTAATTAATCTGTGAATTCATCCATTTTTACATTTTTGTCAGTGAACATTTTCTAAGTTGAATATTGTTTACAACTTCCTTCAGTGTGTATATATCTGTAAATTACTAGCTCACAAGTTTTAGAATGCTTTTTTTAGTCGTTACAGTCAGCAATGCTCTCCCTCTCAAACTGCTTGTAAAGACACCACGCCTCAAGGATTCCTTCTGTTTCCCTATCAAATAAACAACATGCAAAAATCAAAAGGCTTTATAACAAATTGAATGTGATCACACAAACATTTTACCTACAATTAACGATTTTTTTTGTTTTGTTTTTACAAATATACACATTAAGTCCTACTTCCCCAAATTAAACACCATAATACGTCACTCACCCAGTAGCCGGACAATAATTACTGTCTAAATGTAACACTCATCATTAGACTTCACATTAATGACACACACAAACACACATTCACACTGTAAAGGCTAAATATGTCTTTTTTTTTGTATTCATGTGTGAGTCAGCAGCAAAATATTTAAATATTATAATACATATTATTATTATTAACAAATTACTTACATTAATACCTACATACTGTTAGAACACCTATATACAGAAAAACCACACAGTTCACACGGCACATGCTTCCTGCAACTACATCAGCAAGCACTTGTGAATTAACATGTACAAACATGAAACACAGGTAACATCTGAACACCTCCAAAAACAGTGTCACTAAAACTGATTTAAAGACATTAAAGTCAGTAAAGCAACATTACTTTTGATGCTGAAGTTGATCAGAGCCACTGAGATCTACAATGATGTCAAATGTGTTAATGTAATCAAAACCAACAAGAGAAAATGAATTTTTTTTAGACCTTTTATAAAAAGTTCTCACTTTTTACCTCTGGGTACTCAGTAATGGAAATATTTAAAATTCTTTGTTATGCATTTATGAGAAATTAAATGTAGTCACAGTTGTATGGTGTGATTTAGTGCCTTCCCCCACCCCCCAAAAAAGGAAAGAAAAAAAAAACACCACATTTGTAATTTCTCACATGATCACATAATTCAATTTATACACATACGCCCACAACATTCATGTAGACAAAGCAACGAAAAATATGAAGTTTTGACATTTTATTAACAAAAATATATTCAGAAACATGTCATAATAAAAAAAAATGAAACTATTAAACATTTTAATGACTGGAAGGCAGTAATAGTAAAGCAAAACATTTCATAGTTATATTTATTCTAAAATTAGAATAATCCACAAGAGTCTTCATCAAAAAAATATATGTCTATGATGTATGTGTGTTCAGGATTAATGCACCATCGCTTCCTTTGTCAGCTGTCAGGCACAATAAATGGCCCAAATCAACAGCCAGGGCTTTACAACTACATACCTGTTTTTCTTTTTGTTGGTTTGTTTTTAACCACCAGCATAGAGGCTGTCATTCTTCTCGTTCTGCGCGCAATTTTAGTCCTTCATAATAAGTAAGTAAAGATTATTTGTAGAGCACTTTTCACAGGCATTAAATTCACAAATCGATGTACAACAATTAAACAAAATTAATTACAAGAGAAGCATTTTAAAACAGAATCAAAATAAATAAAAACACACATAAAAAAAATTCATCAGAAGGCCTGATTAAATAAAAATGTTTTTCAATTTTGTTGTTTTTTTTTTCTTTTTAAAAAGACCTCACAGAGTCTGCTAAACAAAGCCAGAGTGTTAAACTGTTTCAGAGACCCTTGGTGCCACAGACTGAAAAGCTATCTTCCCCCCTGGTCTCTTTTCTTGTACGAGGGGCAACTAACAGACTTTGAGTCATAGCTGGACTGGCCATCGGGCATACCGGGCACTTGCCCGGTGGGCCGCTGGTGATTTTTTGTTTTTAATGGGCCGATAGATTTTTTTTTTTTTATATAGGAAGGGTATATATAATGAAAGGTGTTGGATTGGCCAGTTGGTCATGATCGACTTTGGGCTGGACCAATTACAGCCGAGGAGGCCGGATGGACCCTCCCCCTTGTTTAGCAATCACGTGGCTTTCACGCATTGCATGCCGGGAACTCGTGGCAAAACAATCCAAGTACCGCATCAAATGCAAGCATTTGCAGCACCGCAAAACGTTCATTCTCCGGTTCCAATACCTTCTTTTTTTTCTTTGCCGCACAAAAAAGGAATGTACAAAACAAAAGGAGAACAATGCCGGTCCGTACAAAGACAGACTTGACGAAAAGACAAAGAAAAGATACGAGGAAAAATCAAAGGAGTGAAAGGGTCAGACCCTTACGAGCACACAGAGTGGACAAAAGACGTCAGCGTGCTGCCCAACTTTCACCACGCTCAGATTTATAATTATACGGTTCTTGGAGTGAGTGCATACACTCATGAAGTTTAGTAACTTCAGGTCACTGCAACAAGCCCAGGTACAGTTTGCCGACGGATGGGTACAGGACCTTGAAATGCACCGTGTAGAACGAAAGACCATCGTACGAACAAAGGTAAGTTTACCAGTCTCACAAATCGTCGTCATAAATACACATTCGTTAACCGTTTATTAATATAACCTTTGAGCTCAAGGGTAATTAATTAGTAGTGGAAATAATCTCTGGTAGCATCACAGAAATGTAGCAGTGACAATAATATTGTATGCTGTAATCGTACTGGACAATTAGTGATACAAAACAACTGTTTTATCCTGTGAATAAAAGTATATGTTTTTGTCAATGTACCATGGTAATAACAGAAGCGAAGCGCAATATTGTGTCAGGACAATTTACTATTTATGCACAATAAACAAAGGAGCATAGCGCGACAATTTCTGTTCAGCGCGAGACTTGCTTGTAACCTATATCACCAATTATGTTATAAAAATGACGTATTAACGACTACAAAACTCTGACCTTTGTGGGAATGCTTGGAGCAGACTAACATGTGAGCTGGAGTGTTCTGGGACGTTATATTCGGCATATCCAGACCATCCGTCTGCTCTTACTTCGGAAACATGGCTTAAAAAATTTCTCTTCAACAACGTAATCCGATAAAAAAAAACGATCTCTCTACCCGTCGGCTTCCCGTGGCTGTCATGCCACCGGCTATTGCAGTTAATAATACAACAGCTTCTTGACATTTTTTGTGTTTCTTTTTATCGCTGTGTAACTGAGTTCAATTGAAAGCCTGCATGCGCTAGTACCTCTTGCCACAAGTTCCCAGAATCCTTTGCGGTTTTACCCCTGAATGACGTCACATTTTCAATCTTTATCCTGGTGGCCCGGTCTCTAGTCAAAATGCCCGGGCCGATTTTTTGTCCCAGTCCAGCCTTGCTTTGAGTTTGTGAGTGAAAAAAAAAAAATCCACAGGAAAAAAAAATGAAGCAATCAGTTCAAAATAATGTAAATGAAATAAATAATCCACAAATAAATAATTCACGTTTAGCTGGAGTGCGCTCATTGGATCAAAAATACCCTAACTATCTTTATTATTCAGCTCAGAGTTGGGTTTTGACCTGTTTCCACGAGTGCTCTTGTCTTTGCTCAGGATGCTGGTGCACACGCTGCTCTGGTGACACGGTCGAAGTCTTGTGCTTTGGAGCTCCAGCTCATCGTAGCTCGACACCCGGACAAAAGGACACCAGCGGAAAACCTGCTTGAAACCAGCTCGAAACCTGCAGCCAACGAAACGCTGACATGCAGTTATGCTCTGATTAGTGTTGGTGAGGTGATGACTGACTTGGACTCACCTGCTATTGAGGCAGCAGTAGATGATGGGATTGTACATGGTGGAGCTCATTGCAAGCCACAGCACTGACAGGTAAACCTGCTGGATGTACTTCCACTTGCTCAGACGCTTGTTGAGACCCGTCGCGATGAAGTAGACATGATACGGCAGCCAGCAGAGGGCGAAGGTAACCACTACAATAATCATCATCTTCACCACCTGCAGGACACAAGCCATCAGCAGGAGGGCAAATCAGTAGGCGGGCCCCCGCCCCCAGAAGACATTCTGACATTTCACAGGAAAGCGGAAAAGGAGAGGCACCAGTAATAAAATGAATGATGGCTTAATTCCGTTCAGCTGCTTCTATTTTTGGGTGCTGGTATTTTGCATGCTGGCTCGCTGCCACACTGTCGTGTCTCGCTGGGGCACTTGAAAAGAACAGAGCCTTCATTAGTGTCAGGAGTGACACGTGATTTTCCTGCTGTCAAAGTGCTGCAAACGGGTCTGTTTTACAGCACAGTGATTTTTGACAGACAGCCTTCTTCAGTGTGCAAAATGGCAAATGTAACATAAGTAACTGCGAGAAAATGTGCTGGTATAACATAATAACACAAAATCCTTGTCTGGGGAATTATGAGATAAACTCAGATGTGGCATCTGAGACAATACAACATGGGAAAAAATAATCAGAAGTTTTGCAGCAGGCTGGTAGCATCACAAAAAAACTACTAAAAAATGTTTTAAAAAAATATGTACAAATGACTATATATCATAATCCGAACCATGAGTAGAAACAGGAATAAATTATTCTTTCCAGCTTTAGTTTCTTAAAGGTACAGTAAAGGTGTCTTTAAATCACGGTGGTCTGGCAAATCTAAAGCAAATATTTGATTGCACAGGATTTTATTATATATGGGGATGTACCAGTGCAGTGAAGGATAGATGCATGAAAACTGGAGCTGAGAATATCTGATGTGCTGAAGGAAACCAAGACATCGAATCTTTTTAACAATAGTCTTTGCATAAATGATAGAACACTGACACAAGCCCTTCAACTGGAAAATTACCAGTTATTATTATTATTAATACCAAATGGTTCCAATTGGTATCAGTCAGTGAGGTTTTGATTAGGAGGAATTCCACTAGTGCTGAATGTGTTTTTTTTATGTAAGCTCTGTAGCTTGGGAACGCCTTGGGGAAGAGATTGAGACCATTTAAGTTGTATAACTCCAAAGATGTAAGCGTGCAGCAGAAACTCAAATGGATGTGGGTAATTTGTTTTCTTTGTTTTCGTTCTGGTGTGTGTATGACCTCCTGCCTTGTTTGTGTATGTCTTGTCTTTTACCCCAGAATGGCTCTAATGAGAATGAAAATAAAGACTAAAGAAAGAAGTAAGCTGCTTTATTTGTCTTCCTCACTAGACAGTGAAACAAAAAAAATCTACATCTGAGTTGTCAGACCACAGAATATCTGAATAAAAATCTGATGTTGAGTTTGTAATTACCTATTGGCTGCTCACTGGGCTGAAACTGAGCTAAACAAAAAAGTGGAGGATGTAAAACTGAATCTGAGCTGATAGATACAGAGAAACGCTGTTGGATGATTGATTTGTCACTATACTTTATACCTTTCACACTACATATAGTTTAAACCGTATCCAGCAAATCTTCATATTCAAAAGCTACATTTTTGCTACTTTAGATTAATTCAACTTTGTCACACTGAGCAATTATTCCGTATTCAAACTTCCATACTATCCATACCTGCATCCTAAACATCATTCTTAGCAGGAGAAATATCAAATTATGAGTGCAAACATTTCTCTAAATGCTACTTAAGCATGCAATGTCTGGCACCGTGGTAGCTCAATGCACAGCGTAGGAAATAATGAGTTTATTGACCATTTTTATCTCTCTGTAATTATAATTTCGATTCATTGAGTCCAGGATGGCTGTCATGAGGAGAGGGAAAGGTCAGGGATGACGCACCAGTACCCAGGAGGTTTCAGGTAGGATGGAAGAGAGAGCACCGCAGAACGCATCAGCAAGTTACAGCACAATGCAAAGCTGTGGGGGGTTAAAAAGAAGCAGGCAGCGATTCATGAGCAGAAGTGCATCTGCAACAGCATGCTTTCTTATCTGATGCAGTGCCATGAAATATTCTTAAAAGACTCCTGCAAGCAACAGACTTTTTTTTTTTAACTTTATAGAAGTATGTGGTTGTTTTGTTTTCTGTCCCCAGTTTGCAGGAAAAAAGTGCCAAATATGGCTAAAACCATATATGAGATCATTAAAATCAAGCTGGGAAACTGTTGCTGGGTCAAAGACAAACAAAACCACAGATTTATTCCTTTTAATTCCATCCAAAACACCCTTAATCAATGAATACTTCCAGTGTCTGACCCTTAGGGTCCCTCTTTGAATAATCCTACATGGAGCATTTATCAATGAACTGGCTTTAATCCCAGGCCCATCTTGATAGACGCTCGTCATGACATCTGCAATGACCTTAATCCCTGCTCAACCCAGCGCTCACAGTAGCTGCTGGAAAGTACACTGTGCCGTCTGGCTGAGGAGTGAATCGATTGCCTCCGGATCCCATCCTCTGCTATCAGGATGTGGCCAGTTTCTTTACTTCTGTGTGATCAGGCTGTTTCGACGTGTTGTGTTTGCAAAGGTCAACATTAGTGCCCGGCAATAAAGAGATAGCTTGTGCCGGTGCATTTGTCCTGGTTTTCAGATAAAAGCTGAACCTCTGCTGCGTCACATTTTACTGATCAAAGCTGGAGGCAGTCAGCAGACATGCTCGTATTTATTTTTTTATATATTTCGTTTGATTGTTCATTGTGTTAGGATTTCCTTTAAACCTGCAGATGTGTTATCAAACATCTGCACTCTTATAGTTGTTGTGCACTAGCATATCATTGCTTCTCCGGGGATGTTTTAACACAGTATTAACTTAAAGCATTTCAACATTTCATTACTTGTTGTATCAAATTTAAGATGGAAAGACTTTGCATGTTGCATTTCAGTCACAGAGCTGGTAGTTTTCCACTCTGGTTTAGGTAAGTGTTTTTTTTAATATATATATATATATATATATATATATATATATATATATATATATATATACATATTCTCAAATAGGAGAAATAACTTTGCCATTTTTCTTGGTTAGCTACAGTAAACGTAGAAGACCTAACATTTGTCTTTTCTGTAAAATGTGATATTTTTTCCTTCACGCAAAACTGTGTTTTTATTACAGCCATTTACAAGTTATGTTAAATTCAAGTTTGTTTTTCCCCATAAACATTTTACACTATTAATCAAAAGTAAATCGTTAAAGCAGAGGATGAATGCATTGGATGAGCACAGTGATTACCTTCCTTTTGGCCTGTAGCTGTCCTTGGTAGTTATCAGATGAATCTCCAGGGATCTCACCTCCCCATAGTGTCACCCCCACAATGGTATAGGTGATGCCCATCACCACTAAGGGCAGTATGTAGACCAGAACTGTAACTATGATATGATACCTGTGCAAATAATGAAGCAGATGCCAAGCTTTTAAAGGAAGCTGTCTGACGTTGCTTGACCAAAGCAGCTTTAGTGGGAGTGATAGCAAGCTAAGAGAAACAAGACAGCTGAAATCTGAATTGATAAGGATGGTTAAGTTTTCAGAGAAAAACAGAGGAGGGTGTCAGTGTGATCTCACATGAAGGAGTCTTCGGCCATGCGGGGCCAGGCCACGTAGCAGACGGTCCTTTGGGGCAGAGTTCGGATGGTGGAAAAGTAGCAGAGCGGGAAGGCCAGAACCACAGCCAAGCTCCAGATACAGACAATGACCCCCAGAGTGGCTTTAGCAGGCAGACGAGGCTTCATAGGGTGGATGATCGCCATGTACCTACAACCGAGAGCCCACAACTTAGTGAGTGAGTGAGCTCAGCTATCAGTTGATGCCCACAAGTGTGAGTTTCTCCATGGTAGGTGGGATGCAAACCCTGAAATGGCCGTTACTGTGGCAGAATACTATGATTTACCCAAGACCTCATTAGACCCAAAGACCCATTTTCAGGCATTTAAAGCGTGTAATTCATCAGCTGTAGTTTATTTTTAAAGTCAGATTAAAGATGGGAAAAAATAAAACTGTAACAATTTTAAAATAAGTATTTTCAGACCAAATTCAGACAAAAAAAATAAACGAAACAGTAAATAAAATAACACTGAACACCACTGTTCAGCTGCAACTTATATACAGCGGGGGGGGAATAATCTAACTAATCTAACCAAACTGGAAAAAAAAAAGTGTTCGTAAAAAGAGGTCACTGAAAGGGCTCTTGCGTCTCTCCAGCTTAATAATAACACGGCCGTACCTGTCGATGGCGATCGCGGTCATGGAGTAGATGCTGGCAAACACGGCGGTGACTGGAAAGAAGTTGTGGAACCTGCAGTACACCTGGCCGAAGTACCACTCTCCGTGAGCCGCGTAGATGAAGTTGATGAGCGTGTTGAAAGCGGCCATGGAAACGTCAGAGAAAGCCAAGTTCAGCAGGAAATAGTTGGTGACAGTCCTCATCCGCTTGTGCGCCAGAATAATCCAAATCACTATCAGGTTCCCGAAGACCGCCACGGCCAGTACTGTGCTGTAAGCCACCGACCACAGCGCGACGCGCCACGGAGGCTGCACGAACTGGTTGGTCAGACCTCTGGTTGTGTTTTCCATTCCTCAGGTGTGCTCGATCCGATCTGTTTCGCTCAGTCTGCTGCTGCCAGAGGTCTCTACAAAGATGCGCCACAGACGCGCGACGTGCTCAAAGGACATGTGACCGGTGAGGCAGAGAGAGTTCTCCACATGCGTCTGCCATCGTTCAACAAATCAAACAAACATATAAACTCTCTGATCGTAGTTTTCACATTTTAGTCTGCACAATTAAACAAGCACACAGATTTTTAATGAGAAATTGATACTTTATTCTGTTCTGTCTGTGTCTGTTATTAGAAACACACATTGTTTTTGGTTGAAGTCATGGACCTCTTTAAGCTAAATCACATAATTCAAAGGCAAATAAACAACTAATTTAATAAATAACTGGGTTGCTATTTGGTATAACTGTTATTGGCTACTTGCACTTCCGCAGTACCATCACATCCACATTACAAGCCTTTGGAATTTATCACATTCCTAATTTCATATGGAAAAAGTGACAGACAACGAATCTGAAAGACAAGGAAATGTTCTACATTCATAAATTACAGACTGCTAATCACACTGGTTTAAATGACGATTGAGATTTTACAGTTTTTGTTTGTTTTTACTTTTCAAATTTTGTTTGTCCCTAGAAATGCATTTGTATTATCTGTGGTTGATGGTATTGTATGTTGCTTATGTACATTTGGTTTAAATGTAATAAATATTTTGGATATCATGTTGACACCCTTTTGGTATCCTGCATCCAGGTTTTGAAAGTTCTTTCTATTGGTGGAGCATCGCTGGTGGACGCTTACCACTGGTGGAACATGAAGATCCAGCATTTCGATGAACTGTGTTGATGAAAGCTTATCTGCTTAAAGATGTTGGAGTATTCTTGGTCAAACGTGACAATAAATGTTAAAACAAGTATATTTTTTTCCTTTTTTTTGCTAAAATTTTGGTCATAACTCCAGGAGAAATCAAATAAATTTCATTGTAAAACATAAAAAATGTTGCTGTAGCATTAGATCTGTCTGAAGCTTTAAATCAGCCTGAGGGTGATACTGTTAAATCCTTAATAACTGTTTCATCCAAAGCAAAGCTCGTGGTGTCAGGATTTTATGGGTTTGTCTGTATTATGTAAGAGGTTTAGCCAATGTGAGAGCCCAATAGGTTAGCCTGACTTAGTGGTTCATGTACAGAATCTGTTTGTAGAGAATAAAGCTCAGTAAAACCAGTAAGTGTCGAATATAGTCTCTTTAGGGTGCTACATACAGTATCTCACAAAAGTGAGTACACTCCTCACATTATTGTAAATATTTTGTTATATCTTTTCATGGGGCAACTTTGAAGATATGACACTTTGACACAATGTAAAGTAGTCAGTGTACAGCTTGTATAACAGTGTAAATTTCGTGTCACCTCAAAATAACTCAACATACAGCCATTAATGTCTAAACTGCTAGCAACAAAAGTGAGTACACCCCTAGGTGAAAATGTCCAAACTGTGCCCAAAGTGTCAACATTTTGTGTGGCAACCATTATTTTTCCAACACTGCCTTACATCTGTTGGAAATTGAGTTCACTGGAGCTTCACAGGGTGCCACTGGAATCCTCTTCCACTCCTCCATGATGATATCATGGAGCCGGTGGATGTTAGAGACCTTGCCCTCCTTCACCTTCCATTTGAGGATGCCCGACAGATGCTCAATAGTCTGGAGACATGCTTGGCCAGTCAAGTACCTTTACCCTCAGTTTATTTAGCAAGGCACTGGTCTTTTTAGAGGTGTGTTTGAGGTTGTTATCATGTTGGAATACTGTCCTGCGACCCAGTTTCTGAAGGGAGGGGGTTGTGCTCTGCTTCAGTATGTCACCGTACATGTTGGCATTCATGGTTCCCTCAATTAACTGTAGCTCCCCAGTGCCAGCAGCAATCATGCAGCCCCAAACAATGGCATCCCTCTACCATGCTTGACTATAGACAAGAAATGCTTGTCTTTGTACTCCTCACCTGCCACACACCCATAACACCATCTGAACCAAATAAGTTTGCCCTGGTCTCATCAGGCCACAGGTAATCCATGTCCTTAGTCTGCTTCTCTTCAGCAAACTGTTTGCAGGATTTCTTGTGCATTATCTTTAGAAGAGGCTTCCTTCTAGGATGACAGCCATGCAGACCAGTTTGATGTAGTGTGGCGCATGGTCTGAGCACTGACAGGCCGACCCTCCACACCTTCAACCTTTTCAGCAATGCTTGCAGCACCCCTACATCTATTTTTAAAAGACAACCTCTGGATATGACGCTGAGCATGTGCACTCAACTTCTTTGATTAACTATGGTGAGGTTTGTTCTGAGTGGAACCTGTCCTGTTAACCTGCGTTATGGTGTTGACTACTGTACTGCAGCTCAGTTTCAGGGTGTTGGCAATCTTCTTAAAGCCTAGACCATCTTTATGTAGAGTAAAAAAAATTTCAGATCCTCTGAGAATTCTTTGCCATGATGTGCTGTGTTAAACTTCCAGTGACCAATATGAGAGAGTGTGAGAGCAATTACACCAAATACAACACACCTTCTCCCCATTTGCACCTCAGACCTTGTAATACTAACGAGTCACATGACACTAGAATCGAAAATGGCTAATCGGGCACAAATTGGACGTTTTCACCTAGGAGTGTACTCACTTTGGTTTAGGCAATGATGGCTGTATGTTGAGTTATTTAGAGGGGGCAGTGAATTTACACTGTTATACAAGCTGTACACTGACTACTTTACATTGTATTAAAGTGTCATATCTTTAATGTTGTCCCATGAAAAGATACAACAAAATATTTACAAAAATGTGACGGCTGTACTCATTTTTGTGAGTATTTCTTGTTTCAGATTAAGGTGAAATCCAATCTTTTTTGGATGTAGGACTAATTTATGAACACCTCTATAAAAGATCTATTTTCTGTCTCTGAGCTTCTTCATGACAGTAGATTAAAACAGCAATTGTTTTAATTTTACCTTGGTACATCGCAATGATTAAGGTCAAACTGTTATTAAACCCAAACGTTGCATTTGTTAATAAAAACTTACTTTGTGTACTAAAAGTTTACTCATTCTCACAGGGTCAGACTTCCGGCCTATTCTGACGTGATTTGCTTTTCATTGATCAAACTTCACACAGAGATCAGACACTTGACAAGAAGACACATCCATACCCCCCCCCCCACTGCCGCCCCCTACTAAATAACTGATGCCTGAATTATTCAAAGCAAGAAGAGGGTGAAAGTTTAGGTTACAGCTAATGATACTATCAGCTGTTACTAAATAGCTCCTGACCTTTTTAGTATGGGAGTAAGGGCGTGTTTACAACAATTTCGAACACTGACATTTTAAAGAGGGAGTGGCCCAGAAGAGGTGGCCTCTGGGTAATGAGTTCTTGCTGAGAGGAAACAGACTTTCTGACCTTCTTTTGGTCTTTTCACAGTGTGCACAGCTTAAAATGGCCCACAGCCTCTATTATAAAACCCAGCAGAGTGCAGCCTTTCAATAAATACATATTGAAAACAAGTGAATATGGAAACATCAAACAACCCACGTCACTGAAGAGCTCATAAAAGCAAGATTGCTCGAGGCGCTTTTTGAGGTAATTGCAGTCATACACAGCAGGAGAAAAACAAAACACTTACTGGGCATTAGAATTGTGACGCTGATGTCTGCGTGGCAACACATCAAATAACTGATTTGTTATTAACATTAGACAACCTCAAGTGAATAATGCAACACGCAGCACTGGCAAAGCACAAAGCAGGATTTTACAAACACAGATTTCAAGAGTCCTCCGGATACACTTGTCTTTTTTAATAGTTTATTCATGATTTTATTTAGCCAGAGTCAGTGAGACAATGTGGAGGACTAGAGGACAGTTGCAAGGAAAAAGGAGGAGTCAGAACGTAAAATACGATTTTCTTATTTTTATATATTCATATCAGCTGATATTATGAACAGGCTCAGTATTTAAAAAATGGTTTCAGTTCGCCCTCCCTCAATCATAAAATCATGCCAGAAATACAAAAGAGCAAAGAAGAGCCCGTAAGTAGTAAGAATGTACTACTCAAGGTCAAGGAAGCATTTCGAAATGCATAAGTGTATCCAGCTGACCTGGAGGTAAAATACAGCTGTCAAAACGAGGTATGAACAAACTGACCTAATTAAGTGAGACACAACATTATACTCACAAATCAAAACATTTAACAGCCAGAGGTGAAATAAACACCACCCCCCTGCTGTCACACATGATGGTCTGGTCCTTTTGTTAAGCCTCAGTGTACTCCACCCTTGCCACGTCAGAAGCGCGAAACTAGTACCGGTAACTGAAAGATTCAGCAACGTAGCGCGTGTAAACTACTGACAGGCCAACGTACAGGCCTCATTTAGCACCGCAGTATGTTAAAAAAGATTTAAAACATCTGTTATATAAGTTAGGTAACTACAAAGGTGACTGAGTATGGTAATGCTGTGTGAGAGGGTGAACCCAAGATCTGTGTTTGACTCTGTTAATTAATGGATGAATATTGCTCAGTCGTTCGTGTTTGTTTTTTGTTTTGTTTTTTAACTTTATGCTAATATAGCTAACAATGAGTCGGGCAGCACATGTGCATTTTTTTCCAAACCACACTATTCCAGCCTAGTTTTTTGTCACTGTGAACAATGTTTGTTGTTGAAAATACCCTAGTTTAGAAGAGAGTTTAATTATTTACTTTAAGTTAAGAGAAAAAACTTTTAGTGCTCTTGGAAAGTAATATTGTTAATTTTTATTCTGACCTCGTTCATCAGAGATTAACTTTTGCCCTTTGGACCAAATCTGAAGTGTCTCCTTTTTCAGACACTGACACAGCATGAATTTGGCCTATATCTCCTTTACTTTAAAACAGCAAACACACTGTACAACATTTGAAAAGCTTTTGCTTTAATATCTATGCATATCTACACAATGCCTGGTTTATTATTGTTGAAGCATTGTCAGCATGCACTTCACAGAGGCTAGAGCTCAAAGGACCTGCACCATACACAGGGTCCTAAAGGGCAAGGCCTCATTGGTAGCAACAAGAGCAACATTACTATTTATTCACTTAGCTGATTTAAATATACATTTTGTACTTCTGGCAACACTTCCAGCCATGTTTAGATCACTCCCATATTGACTTGCATTTGCTCATCTACATGTAGGGTGACTCTCCAGCTTTAGTTTTAGTTTGTGTCTCCACAAAATGTCATGTGATGGGACAGTTGCAGACACCAAAGTACAGGTTGTGTTTGCCAGATTTCACAGTATACACAGATGCACAGTTTTACCACAGAACATACCTTAATATGGTGTGTCTAATTCAGACATATAGATCTTCTTTCAGCTGTTTTCTTATCAACAAGACAGGTAGTTCTGCATATTTTATTTATTTATTTATTTGTTTTCCAGATGCCCTTCCTGACCCAAAGAGACTTGTGTCTGCTCCTGGAATCAAACCAGGGATCTTTCACTTATTAAATGTATTTGTATACATATATGTACAGTATTTGTATAGCGCTTTTCTAGTCCCTAAGGACCCCAAAGCGCTTCACATCCAGTCATCCACCCATTCACACACTGGTGATGGCAAGCTACATTGTAGCCACAGCCACCCTGGGGCGCACTGACAGAGGCGAGGCTGCCGGACACTGGGCCCTCTGACCACCACCAGTAGGCAACGGGTGAAGCGTCTTGCCCAAGGACACAACGACCGAGACTGTCCAAGCCGGGGCTCGAACCGTCAACCTTCCGATTACAAGGCGAACTCCCAACTCTTGAGCCACAATATTAGAAAAATGAGTAAACCACTATTCAATGGAGCCACTTTGTGAGCTACTTCCTGACAAATAGATATAAAAATTAAAAAAGAAAGCACACATTCACACAACCAAAAACAACCAACAACATAAAAACAAGGAAAAAAGGAAGAAATATCTTCATAAATACAGGAAATCAGAGCACCATTAGCCAGCAAAGCCTGCGGGGTAAAAGCAAAAGATAAAATCAAGTGAATTGAATTGAACTGACAGACAGAGGCGGAGAACGAGAAAGAGAGAGCGACAGAGTGAACGAGTGAGAGGAAGCAGCTTATCATCAAGCGACGGATCAAAGAGGATTACATGTCTAAATGGAGCTTAGGTCTTCTTTCGAGAGTTGCAGGGTGTGAGAAAACGTACGGTGGTATGGAGAAGAAAGATTGCAAAGTTGTGAGGTAATTAACATTTTTAGACTACAGATTCATCAACTAGATTCATTCATTTGAATGATTCGTATGATATTGATGAAATAGATGTCCAAGAACTGCTGCTGCTAGAAAACTACTGTAATTAAATCCTACCTATATCACTTTAGACTGCTTCACCTTTCTTTAGGCAATAAACTAAAAAATTAAGCAGACTTTTTCCCAAAAGCACCCATGCTTTTACTGCTTGTTTACTAATAAATTATCAGATATATATATTTATTTATAGTTAGCAGTGGTGGTGGAAATGCTTGGAGTGTTTTGATACAGCTGCAATAAAGCATCTGCCGAGGTTTGGGTTCCTCTGAAGTGAAACATCTTATGTGCCATTTACTTGTTGTTGTTGTTGTTGCAGCACCTCAAAGTTGCACCACAGGCCAAAGAGCAATGAGAGCGGCTCCTGCTGGTTTAGCAGAAAACAACAGAGTGACTTCCTGTTACATCACAAAAATGAAATTTGAGCTGAAGAAACGGATAGAGGAGGGCAGCTGTAAGAAGGTACAAACATAAGGAAGCTTGAAGGCGGGCGCAGTCAATCGAAGCAGTCTGTACTTGCATGTGGGTTGGTTTGTACTGTGTGAATTGTGAATAGCTAAGCAGCTGCTGTGGGCTGAAAAGTGTTTTTTTTAGGTTATGAAATAGCACACTTCTGCCCCGACACAACTTCCCCTCTGGGTTCAAAGGTTGATGAATCCAGTGAATGCTAAACAAGGTTGAATTTTGACGTGAAAGGTAAGACGTGGAGTCAATTTAATGTAGTTTTATGCTTATTTTATTGGCTGTATTGACAGAGGCAAGCTGCCAAAGTCTTAAAAACCAGTTTCTCAGATTTTACTACTTTATTTTTCTCATTTACTGCTGCTGCTGTTGTAGTAGATGTAACTATGCACTTACTAGTGCTTACAGTCACATTGTAATATGATTGTATGACAGCACAGTGTGCTCCTATTTATATTTCTGCCATCACTTACATTGTAAATAGCAGATCCAGTTCTTCAGCTGGGATCATATCTGTGATCCAAAACCTGGAGTATAATGAGTATAATGACACTGCAGCATTGAGATGGTGTGTGTGTGTGTGTGTGTTTGAGTTTCAATCTTTACATGTATATTTCTGCTGTTATTTATTTATTTTTTTGTTGGAGGTGAACCTGAATTCATCATTTGTTCCACTAGGAACACCTTGATTCTGTTCTAGCTTTCCTTAAGCTGCACCTCAAAAAGCTCAAAGGTTACACTCCCTTTAGTCAATGAATGACTGCCAGGACATCATCGGTACTTTTTTTTGGTTTGTTTGTTTGTTTATACAACAGAAAAAGAGAATCCAACATTAACCTAGCACCCTCTTTTTTTTCTCGTGGAAACAGATGGAGTCTGTGTCTTTCCCACCGCTGTCCAGGGTTGCCGTTTGTGGTGGCACTCATGGAAATGAGATGACAGGGGTTTACATGGTGAGACATTTGCAGAAAGAGAAGATAGATAAAATTGGATCTGTTTCTGTCTCCACTGTCCTGACAAACCCACGGGCTGTGGAGATTTGCAGGAGATACGTAGAAACCGACCTTAACCGCTGTTTCACAGAAGCCTTGCTAAAGTAAGTTCAAAAACGAAACTGATGCCAAAGCTTTATGTAGGTAATGAAGTTTTAAAGGTTTTGGCTAACTGCGCTACACTGTGAGAGCAAAGTAAAACTTTTCAAATCTGCCATGTGTGAGAGACGTCTTTGTTTTATTTTCCCGATTCTAGTTCCCCTGTAACAGATTCATCACCCTATGAACTGAGGCGAGCTCAGGAGCTGAACGCTCAAATTGGGCCCAAAGGAAGCAAAGAGGCCATGGACCTGATCATAGACATCCACAACACCACTTCCAACATGGGCCTCTGCTTCATCTTTTACTCCATAGACTGGTTCACCCTGCACATTCTCAAGTACCTACAGGTACAAGAGTACTACAAACAGATATTTCGAGTCATGCACTTGGAATTTGCACCTATAATGTTTCTGATAAAGAAAATATGCATAAACTGTGAACTACTAGAGGTCTCATATCTTCAAGTTCAAATAACTTAAATTTTGCTAAAAGTCAGGTTAATCTTCGCAGTGATGGTATGGTGAGATAGCAGCAGCTGTTTTCAAAAGCAAGAATGCACAAGGCAAGGTGGATCCATGCCTTTATGTTGTTTGAACCAAAGTCTGACCCTACTATCAATATGTTGCATCAGAAATCAAGACTCATCAGACCAGACAACATTTTTTTAAATCTTCTGTTGTGCAATTTTGGTAAACCCATATGAATTGTAGCCGCAGTTTTCCAGTCTTAGCTGATGGCAGCAGAAGACCACACTGCAGAGATGCTGTTCTGCATACCTTGGTTGTAACACATAGTTATTTGGGTAACTGTAGCCATCTTGTCAAATTGAAGAAGTCTGGTTATTCTCTGCTGACCTCTAGCATCAACAAGACATTTCCATCCAGTAAAATGCTGCTCACTGGATATTTTCTCTCATTCAGGCCATTCTCTGTAAACCTTAGAGATGACTGTATGAGAAATTCTCACTAGATCAGCAGTTTCTGAAATATTCAGATAAGCCTGTCTGGCGCCAACAACCATAATATATTCAAAGTCATTACCCTATTCTGATGCTCAATTTGAACTTGACATCTCTACGTGCCTAAATGTGTATTGTTGCCATGTGTTATCATGTCATTAATAGCACAGACAATAACAGATACAAATACAATCCTGTCAGTAATCCTCCCAAACACCAAAGTTAACCCCATTAAGCTGTATAATGTGTTGTCTTCAAGCACCAATTTTAACTAAACTGTCTGAGGAATTTTTCTTAGTCTTTGTTTTAATGTTTCTACTGGGTAGTAGTATTTTCCAATCAAAAAAATTAAAAGTATGTCTGTGTTGCTTGTACATCACTCATGCAATTATGTTCTTAACTCAATAAAATCAGGTTATAAAGCTATAATCAAAATCCGGGATAAACATGTAGTTTATTTTAAAGCTCAGCCTATCGTACCTAAGCACAGTGTGCAGTCGACAGTAAACATATTTGATTTTCAGAGTAAAATGGCTTCTGTGGAAGTTAGAGCAATCCAGCTGGACATACCGATCGCTGAGGCTTATTCTTTAGAATCGGTCGGCAAGCATGGCTTTGGTAAGTGTGTCTGTGTGCATCTTTTGCAAAGCTGAGCTTATTAAATATTTAGATGATTGTTCCCCTTGTTCTTTGCAGCAATAGAGGCCGGCCCACAGCCCAATGGTGTGGTCAGAGCAGATATCCATAACATGGTGAAAGAGGCAGTGGATCATATATTCAGTTGGCTTCAGGAATTTAATTCTGGTAAGATGCTACCGCTTTTAAAATGCCCCTTCTTATAAGCTTTGGTTGAAATATTTATTTAAATAATTTTGTAGTCTGCAGTTGTTCAGTTAGCTGCATTTTTTTACAATTGCCATGGCAATATCTTCAGCTGTGGCCAAGCTTTTAATTGCTGCATGCAGGAGAGCTATCACGTATCACACAGAGATTCATATAGTCAGCAGATAACATAGTTGAGCAGGCTACACCAGGTCACAAATCTAAATATGAGAATAAACAAGAATGTTTCCCATTACACAAACAAACAAAATAACGAGGTGAAACATATCGGATGCATATGCTTCCCCACATGTGTAATGTACTGTGTAATTAACCAATTAATTATAGAATACATCCTGTGGCTGGAGCTTCACCTCACCTGATGTTTCAATGGGAGCAGGGCCTAAAGTGGCCTCTGCAATTTGCTATATATAAATATTTGGTTAATGGCACATGTTTTTTGTCATTTTGCTGCTGTATGCTACAACAGTTGGTTCAAACAGTCATCACATGAATAAAGTGCAGACTTTTTACTTTTATTGAAGAAGTTTATCAAAAGCATTGCATTAACTTTTGAGGTATTACAGTCGTTTTTCAACACAGTTCCCTCATTTTCAGAGGGGTAGCTTCACTGGAGAAGCTTTAAGTCATCACAAATCAGTAAATCAGACAGTGGGGTTAACCGTGAACAATTATGCAATGGCAAACAACAACATCAGGTGGACCTACAGTGGCAAAATCAAACCATAGCTCTTTGTGAAATGACTCCATTAACTCTGCAACTTTTATCCTCATCAGGAAGCACATTTGAAGGGGGTGAAGTGGAAGCATACACCTTGGTGAAAAGCATAGATTACCCGAGGAATCCAGTTACTGGGGAAATCACTGCTGCCATACACTCCCAGTTACAGGTACAGTACAAGATGGGTGCACGTTTTATAGTCTAAGCTTTCACACTTTTCATTATCTGAGTCTAGGTCACAGTTGCAGCAGTTTTAGAAGCACCTAGGTGCTTCCAAGCTAGCTGAGAGACTTAAAACCTCTCCAGTCTATCCGTCTAGCTTATCCTTATCCTCGGGTCTCCTGCCCATTAGACATGTCCAGTGTCCACAAAATAAATACTGAGTCCTTTGGCAGAATCCCTCACACCCTCAAGTATCCTTGAGAGGTTGTCTAAAGGTTTGGCCTTAAACAAGCCTTCCTAACCTGGTTTCATCTGAACATTTACATTCATGAATTCAAAGACTGTCAAGCAGTAAATGTCGTATTTGCATGTCTTTCTCCAGGATAATGACTTCAAGCTTCTGCAGCGGGGCAATCCGATATTCATGTCATTTTCCGGGGAGACAGTGAAGTATGATGGCGAGGACCTCTACCCTTTCTTTGTCAATGAGTGCGCCTACTACGAGAAGAAGATCGCTTTTCATTTAGCTCGAAAGATAAAGTTGACACTCCCACCCATAAAAGTGACAGGCTGAGAGTGCTAAATTTAAATATCCCAATTTTAAATTATAATAAAGTAGGAAATGAGAATTATTCTGATCATTTGAAATATGCAAATGAACAAACGTGATGTCATGACTGACAAATATAAGGTGTCTAAAACATAACTCCATCCTCCAGTGCAGTACAGGAGCTCTGCTAGTCCCTCTGTTAATATGTAAAATGAAGCTTATTCGAGCTTTATCTGAGTGGTGTGTTGCACAGGCTCTAGAGTTGGAGTCCACGCATTTTATGTTTTTTAAAGCTAAATTTAACGTGCAGAAATCCTTTTTGAATGAATGACTGAATAAATGAACATGAATGAATTTTAACTATAATCTTCTTAGCATTGTGTATTTGATTTGGGTTTACATAAAATAAATGGATCAGCTCAATTATCAGCAGGAATATGCTCATCGGTCAGAGCAACTACATGCTCCAGTGTGTTTATCAAGTACACTTTACAACATTGGTTTGTCCTAACGTTACACTGTGAGTGATGAAATGATCAATGAAAGATGCAAAAGAAATCTATCATATTTATCTACTGTGCTTAAAAAAGACTTTGATGATTTCAGTTGTCTCTGTATACCTTACACACGTTTTTAAATCTTTCAACAGACACTTTATAACTGTGTTAATGAAAATTTGTTATAAATAAAGTTAATTGTATAATACAAGCATGTAGTAAGTGGTTCTTAACACAGTGCACAGCTGCAATTGAGAAGCCTTTGTTTTAAAGTAATGATCAAAAAAGCCCATAAAACAAAGAATTTTACTTTGACCTTGAGCACAGTTCAGATGAAGACCCATTAAGTGGTCACGGTGTACAACTTTGAGTGAAATCTGACTAAAACTCTGGGATGAGAAGTGATTCTTGTCAACTGTGGACGAAACAGATGACCGACACCTCTCAGATCATCAGCAATATCTTAAATATTTCTACAATCAGTTCCAAATGTGCAAACACTTTTTTAACTACTTACACTAAAATCTGACACTGCAGGATTAGCTGTAGGTCCTGTTCTTTGGAGCAAGCTGCCTGCTGACCTGAGATCAATTGGATCTTGAAAAACCCTTCTTTTTCACACTCTATAGGAGTGCATTTTTCTTTTTCAAATTTTCTTTTGTTGTTTTCACAAAATATATCAAATTGCCATTGTTCTTCCTGAAGATGTGTAAGACAAGACAAGACATTGTAAGCTTGTAAGTAAGAACTCATCTTTACTCGTCTCCTTTAACCTCCTAAGACCCAAACTCTTTCATGGCATGCATTTTTAATTTCTGTTTGCTGATTGGGATCTGATGAATGTAAAAACAGAATTACCTGATCTTTTTTTTTTTTCTTTTACCTGATTTTTGTTTGAGAAAAATTAGATCCACATAAGAGGTCATTCATTTTAAATTTCGATAGAACAGTGGCAGTATGTCCTCGTAAGTGGATATCAGGCCCTTGTAGAGCAAAATTTAGTATTTTGGTCTAGACAACCCAAAATGTGATGACCACATATGTGAACGCCAGGTCCTAGGAGGTTAAAAGGGATTACATGAAACAAAGATAAAAGTCAGCAAATGCCAAATTTATTAAGACATAATCAGTACAGTGTGCTTCTGGATACATAAAAACATTTACAAAAAGCCAGAGTGTATACACGTCAGACATGTAACAAATCATTCTGACACAAAACATTACAGTTTGTTTTGTTCAGTGCTGACATATTACTCATTTTGGACTTTTGTACACACAAAAATGTGTAAATGGTCACAGATTCAAGAGGATTTGAACTTTTTGGAAAATTTGATTGTTATTTTAAAAAGTCACACTGAAACGCTGACATACTGTATCAACAGTAAACATCTGAAAGCTTACCAAAGCCGTCAGACAAGTAACTGTTTGAAAGGATGGGAGAACCGACTTAAACTCCAGCCTGCAAACATTGAGGTGGTGTTGAGCAGCAAACCCTGTGTAAAATGGCAGTATAGCAGATCATTTGGGGCTTAAGGTCACAGGTTTGTGTGGCATCACTTTAGCTTTTTTGTTTGTCTTTTTAAATATTCAAACTAACTAAATTAATACATCTACAAACACAGGCGACAGATGAGTGGTCACATTTGTGATGACACTTAGAAAATACCACAGGCTGAAATGAACAATCACCACAGACGATGATGAAAAGGCATGCACAGGCTGGATATTTTAAATTATGTAAAAACAGAACTGCAGAAAAAAAAAAAAAGTAAAACAAATAAAATAAAATAAACTCTTGTTTAATATTTTTTCATGCACAGAGAAAGCTACCATGTCCTGGATAACTCCAGGTGTGAAGTTAAGGGCAATGTGGTGAGCAGCTTCAGAAGAAAATGGCAACCAAAAAGAAGGCAATAAAATAATGCACAAAAAAACATGGTTTACACCAGAAATAGTAAGTGATCTGCAACCCTTAAAGATTAAAACCATTAAGAACATGCTTTGGGTAAAACACAGGTTAGAAATGCAAGAAAAAGCACTGGTTAAATAACTCAAATGGTATTAAACCAACACTCCTTTCTACAGGTCTGAGATACTGTAAATTTTTTTTTTCCTTTTTTTAAGTATGAAAATTCTGTTACAGATGAAGTGAAAAGCACCCTTTATCCTAGTTACATCCTCTCCTAACAGGAAACCATTTTCTGAGGATGTAATGAAACCCGTAAGCTGTCTTAAACTGTATGATTGTCAGTCTCTCTTTTACGCTACCCTGTAAGCGGTCATGCGAGTGTAATTTTTGCGGTGACTTTTGGCCGCCCACAGGAACAGAGCAGCTGCCATCATCTGCAGAGGGAAGGATATGAGGGCAAGGTAAAGAGACCAGCCCAAAGTGCCCTCCACCCCATCAGGCAGAGGGAAATTCTGGTGGACCAAATCCACCCCGGCCAGGAAACAGCAGACGGTGCCCAGAGAACACAGACCTGAGGAGTCAAAAGCAGTGATGAAGGAACGGGATGAGATCATGTAAACGTTTATGTTTGTGGTCATTTGGAAAAAGGACTAAGCTTCTAATGCAAAGCAGAAACAAATCTAGCAGATGAACTCCACCTTCGTTGTACTCTGGCTAAGACCAAAGTAAATGAATGAAAGCAGAGGGAAGTTTTTTGTTGAACAAATGTTCTGTGCAGTGGTTTTCAAAGTGGGTTCTGGGGACCCTCAAAGGTCGTCAGTCTCAAAGCCTCAGGAATAAGCACCGCTGGTTTTGGATGATTTGCATACATTTTGACTTCTGTTGTGAATCTTTGTAGAGACTGCGATGTAACCTGGCTGACATTGGTGCTGACATTTATCTCGGGGCAAGTGCATTATTTGTTAATTGCCGTGTGGTCGTGTCCGAGGGTTTTACACGCACTGCCAGCCAAGATCAAAACAAACAGAATTCTGAGACTTTTTTTCCCCTCCTGGGTCCCCACTCGTTGTTATGGTCAGTTTTTTATGGGGCAAACATATTTGTCCCTCAACTTTTTCCACTTCTCCCCTCATGTCAATTCCAATAGTTTCAACAAACTCCCTCCAGGAACTTGGTGACAATCATACCGATGCTATGATTGTTTTCTCTCACTGATAAATTAAGTAAATAAGTAGCTGGAAATTCACAGGAGGAATCGATGGCACTAAACAGGACAATCACAGTGGTTGCAGGCTGTGTGAACCAGGCGTGTAGTTACATTTCTAGGAAGGTGCACATCAGGTTAAGCTGTACGTTATGGTGTAGGATTTTATAGGGTTCTGGGTATCTATAGCCCTAGTAAGCCATGCACAGCTGAAGCCGAAAGTCACTACAGAGGGGTGTACTACCAAGTATGTTCATAGCCAGGATTACTTTGTGTAAGCTAGCTTCACAAAAGTTAAAGGTCCACTCAGAGATAATAGGTATCACACTGGTGGGCATTGACCATCTTTGTTCAACCGGGCTTTGTGCTTCAGGTTCTCACATAAAAAAGGTCATTTGACACATCATTGGACTCCTCTTCAAAATGGATTGGCTGAATCAATCGGAGATGTTATCAGAGAAACGGATAACAGGGACGTAAATGTAACAATATGGTGGGGAAAAGAGGATATTAACACTTGCTGCTCTGTGTTTATTTCTACCTTATAGCTCCAACTCTAAAACTTTAAACTGGATGCAGTGAAACATTAAAGGTTTCTCACTATGGTCAGTTAAAACACTGTCTCAAAGTCATGTGGAGTCATGTGTATAAAGGGCATTTGGAAATCACCTTTTAATCACTTTTTGTTGCCTGATCAAAGAGACACTAATTGTATTGAATGCACCTGTAACTTGTAAGTTCAAAACTGCATGCCAGTAGCTGCAAGTCCAGCTGTGTAAATGACATTCAGCAGCAGATAAGGACCAACCATTCAGTCTGCTTGACCTAGAACTGATTGTGCCACTCGTTTTTGTCAACATTACTCATGCAGTAAAAATAGTAAGAAATTAAACTGTCAGTTCAGAAAAATGCAAGATATTATAGTTTTTATGCTCATAAATGTGTGTGTTTCTTTCACCTGCAAGAAGATGGAGCACTCCCACACAGAAGGTCGGGGTAAAGCTGCGGCACAAGCAGGCACAGACCCCAACGAGGACACTGAGGAACACCAGTGCCAGAGACACCAAGGGCAGCAGAAACTGGCACCTCCACAAGTCTGCACAACAATCATTGCAGGTTAAACTCAAACTCTGTCAATAATTTCTAATGTTTAACAAATGATGTGCGAGTAAAGACAGTGAAGGGAGCAGATGTGACCAAGATGGGTTAAAAAAAATGTAAGAATCGTTTAGTAAAATGAAAAAACAAAAACAAAACAAAACATATTTTATGAACTACAGGTCTCCCTGGATAGATTGAGGGAGAGTAAGGATACACTCACATGTTCTTAGCAGGTCTTCTTCTTCCTCATTTCCAGGTTTATACTTTGTACCTAACTGATCAGAAAGACTAAAGCTTGAACAGCGGGTTTCCATCTTCCGATCTAAAGCCAAAAAAGTCAGAGAACACAAATCCAACTAAGTCTTCTCATTAATTAACAATGTAAAGCATTTAACATGGGACTGGGCATTATAACAATCAAGTGCACTGGTTAAACCAATGCTGAGTGCAGAACAGTCAGTGACGTAAATCAATGTGCAGAATTAATCTAAATAAAATTCCTTAAAGTTAAAAATAGAGTTTAACAGACAAATCTTGTTCCAGATTTTCTTCTTAAATTTAGAAGGCAGCACTATCATCAAACAAAGTATTGGTCAGTGAGGACGCTGAACAGGTGTGCCACTGTGAGTAATACCTGGAGATTTGAACCAGTATGAGGGGCTGGCTACCAGGATACACCTCCACCATAGTGCCCGAGTGCCGTTGGGGTATACGGGTTCGCTGTGCGTTGTATTATTAACTTCTGGGGTATTGTACTCATACCAGTGCTGAGTCCCCACAGCCACGGAGAGGTACACTGTGGCCAGCAGGCTCAGCACGGAGCCGATAACCAGAGCTGTGGCGTACCGGTTATCCACCATGGTAGAGAAGAAGACAGCTCCTTAGGAGAACAAACACAGTCTGCAGTGTCAAATGAGGTTTGGCTTCCTGAGATGGAAGGCTAACAATTAGTTGTCGGCTTGTTGCTTTGGCTCCACGGCATGTGGTCAGTAGGCACTGGAAGTGTCACAGTATCCGAGCATTGTGCTTTCTTCAGTTAAGCTGCATGTTTGCTGCAGTTTCGATTAGGTCCACAGAAGCGTTCACAGCCTGCCGAGGAATCCAACATAAAAAATACATAAGCAACAAGTACGCAATACGAGGTGGTTAGCGTCGTTTGTAGCTTAATTAGCCAGTAATTAGTGATCATAACTGCTTTGTACCCATAATTAATGTTATTAACGTTAACTCTGCTTCACATTGCTAACAATAACAAAGTGTTATTGTCAGGAAGTTAGCATCCTACTTGCCAGCTAACGCTAAACATAGCTTCTTGCAGCAGAGTGCGACATTATCGAGTTATTTAACAGACACCTGAACGTTACAGATTTCACTCGAGCTCTTTTTTTTTTTTTTTTTTTTACCTCATTATTGGCCAAAACCTTCCAGTTATAGCCTTATCTTATCTTCTCTGCTCTATCAATTTGTAGCTGACCACCGCCTTCTTCTTCGCCTGTTTTTTCTTCTTCGTTTGATGGAATGAGTTTGTGCATTATGGCCACCTTCTGCTTCGGAGGAGAGGTGTCGCGAAATCTGATGATAATCCCAGGTAAGAGAGTTCGCAATAACAGTATTGTCGCGATATCTGTGGAAAGGGTGACGCTTTAATAGTAATCAGCCAGATTCCGTCATAATTTAAAAAAAAATCATAATTCATAGTATAAAATATGTTTTAATTATGAATGAATCTGACTAACGCAAGATAGAGCGTTGGAAACTGAATGTAGAAACCATAACCAAGCGAAGTGCCTACAAACTATAACAATTATAAATATTACATAATACATTTGAAACTACACTTATTTATAAATGTAATCTTTTAATTGTCGTGGTTATGGTAGATATTGCATCACATATAGGAGACCAGACATTATTCAATTTATGCTTAGTTCAATTAAATGTGATTTGTATGGCACCAAGTCACAAGAACAGTCATCTCAAGGTGCTCCCAACCAACACTGCCTTGACACAAACTGTTTAGGTTCAGGAATAGTCACAGATATGTATGCAGTTGGTAAAACCTCAATTTTACTCCTAAAAAACTTTAACACACACACAAAACCTTTTCTAGTCTTGCTTCAACATGCTGAACAGAAAATAGTGTGTTTGTGTGTTATTTAACCCAACATGTAACTGGTGCTGGCAGACCCTTTGTACATATGAATAGTAAATCACTTTTTCCTCCATCATCTGACCTGCTGCCAGACCAAACCACTGGCTCAGTCTTAGCTGTTCCTAATCCCATAGTCCTGACATGAGCCAGCCCCACTGATACCTAAAGTAGGGGAGTTGTCTTTTGTAATAATAATACATTGTCATTATAAGCCACATAAAAAGAGCAGTGTAAGTGCAACTGCATATATTTTGCACACTGTGACTGTTGCAGGTGGTGAGATCTTTCAGTAAGCTAAATCAGTTTAAAAGCTATTTGAGCTTCACTAGGTCTCAAATCAGAAACATATTTTATTTTGCTAGACTTTGTTAGAAAATTAATATCCAAATGATTATTTAAGTTATATTTGCCAATACTTTATATAAAAATACAAGTTTTTCTTTTCTTTTACACCATTTAATAGATGAGAGTTTAAATTTACTTACCAAAAAGTATACACATATGTACCAGTCAATGTAAAAAGAAAATCTAATAACACTATAAATGGATAACACATATCTCATCAATCTTCTAAACATCTTCTCATCTTCTTTCTAAACAGAAAATTGATCCATGTTTGCAGTATTAAAGTGGCGGGGTCGAAAGTGATATATTTTTCATGGGACTCCAGATCCCTGGTGGCAAAAGAGGTAAAATCAGTCGAAAAGTCCAAGGTGCTTGTCTCAAGGAGGGCTATCATTTAAAACAGGCTACATCAAAACACATGCGTGCAGCCTGGGACAAGCGGCCTGATAACAAGCAAGGAGCCTCATGGGAGATATTTTTCCTGCTTTACCAAACTGCTTTAAGTTACCTGGTTGAAGATTAAGTTTGCACTCTAACATGTAGTGGTGGTGTCTTTATGAACTTCTAACAGGAATGACGCATAATGCCTTCTCCTAAAGATTAAACGTGACCCTTCACATCAAGCTGCACAGAGACCCAATAAAAGGCATCATTTTTTATCGGGTTATATCTAACACATTATATTTTTACATTAATGCTTTCTGAGAGTTTTAAATGTTTTCTTAAAACACCAAAAGTCTGAATATTTGCAACAAATTGTACAAAGTTTATATCCTAGTTGTTTTGTTTAGTAACTTGAAACTAGTGAGCTTATTTGTGTAAACAAAAAAACGATGTGATCCTGTGAGAGGTTTGAACTAAAAATTATTTCAACTAACCAGTGAGAGCAGATTCTTTAATACTCAGTATATGTGGAACTTTACCAATGGTATTTATTTTACTGATATTTGGGCACAATTACATGCAAAAACAAATAAGCCACCTTTAGCAGTAATAACTTGAAGTAATTATTTTCTGTATGATGTTATCTGTCTGTCACATCATTGTGTTGATCTGTGGAACCCAGTACTTAAAATCTGGACTGGCTCTCTGTTTAAAAAGTCTAGTCTCTGATCCCATCGATACTACCCAGAAGGCAGTGCAGAGCTAGGATGGAGCCAAAGGGTGAAAGTATTCACCCAGTTCTGCCTATCTATCCTGCCTACTCTGATAAAGTATCTGGCGCTAGGTAGCCTTGCAGGTCCGGTATCCTACTTTACTTATCTTTACTTTAAAAAAAAAAAAAAAGAATGTCCACAATTTAGACTTTTTGAATGCTGGATATTTTATTAGAGCAATTTAACAGGAGAAAAGCTCGCTTTTCATACTCATTTACCCATTTGCATCTCCCCTCTTTCACTTTTATCTTTAGACATCCAATCACCATTGTTGACATACAATCACATGACTTCATAATACAACAGAACCAGGAAACAATATTTGATTATATTTCACAGATACCACATTCTGCCATATAAACTATGCAAAACAATTACACAAATAAGCAAAGCAGTATTGTAGAAAACAATAACTGTTTTTACTAAACAGATAAGGATAAGGCTGCAAACACTAATACAAGCCACAAGGTGGAGACAACAGCTTGAGGAGACCTGAAGACATGGACGCAAAGCAGAGAGACAGATTATTACTACTACTAATAATAATAATTTACTTTTTTGTGTGTGAAGTATTTTTATTATATTTTTATTATATCGAATTGGCACATGTGACATGTTTGTATCTCCTTTAAATATTTAAATACTAGTTGAACTAACAGTTCTAAGCTTAATATTTGAAGAATGAATATACAAAAAAACTCACTTTAATTGAGAGAATATGAATCTTACCGTGAAAACATGTAACAGTTGTGTGAGCTGTTCAGTCCTGAGTGGTTTAAAACAATCTCAAGGTATTCGTCATCATCCCATGTAGTTTTTGTCTCTACTCGTTGCACAGTGAAAACTTCTGCTGGAGATAAGAGTATTTCATCCTGTTCTTGACCGCACACATAGTCTTTCAGGTTGACAAAGAAACAAGAAGTGAGATTTAAAACGACCTCCTCATACAGATCAGTTTCACTTTTTAGCTCTTCATAATCTGAATAAGCTGAGGTGAAACTTGGAAATCTCACTGTGGAGCCTTTCTGTGGTTGGTTTTGACCACTTAGCAGAACATAAAAGTTCTTGCACTCCTTTGGCTTCAGCAGCCTCATGGAGTCCATCAGCAGGAAATGAAGAGACTTGAAGTGGAAGTGGTTTTCATAGATGCTAACATTTCCACCCATTGTCTCTATTGCTTTGTTCAGTGTTAGTATGAAAGGCCGGTCTCCTTTAAGATAGACTGAAAGTGCAGCAGTATGCTCTTTTCTTCCTCCAGGGATCTGCTTTGAACACTCGTTACTTTTATTCCACGCTTTCTGAAATCCTTCACTGTTGCTTAGTTCTTGTTTTAACACGTCTGACTCGATGAACTTCTTCATGGCCTCTTCACGACATCCTTTGTACTGATCATCTACAACATCTGTGGTCTCTTGGACATCCAGTAATCTTGTATCCTTTGCGGCCACCTTTAATTGATATATCACATTTAAAAACCCATTTTTAAATTTATAATTTTTCTTACTTTCTAATATTTGTTTGAATCATGATTCTTACTTTGCTGCAGGCAGCTGTGAAAATTATTGCAGCAAGCACTTTTCTTCTGTTCTCCATTTTTTGGCCTCTTTGTCTTCTACAGAGTGCAAGAAAGCCCTGAAACATCAAATATGGATAGAGAAAGTTCGGTAACACTTTACATGGTCCAGAAACTTGGAAGTGACAAAATCTAAAAGACTGAAAAGACTAAAAACTTACCTGAAGCAGGGAGAACAGCAAGGGGCCCATCAAACTGCAGGAAAGCGAAAGCGAGGGTTTGAGGAACTGGAACAAGTTATCATACAGCGCAGCCCTTTAGTCTTTCCTGTGTAAGAAAGTAACTTTTTCTGCTTTCTGCTTTAGTGAGGAACATTACTGTGTTCCTGTAAGCTGGTTCAGGTTTAGCCCCTTTAAGCTCGACCATAAATTACCTTTATAGCTCTGATCTAGCATGGCTTCAGTATAGCTCATGGGGGCAAATACCTCAGTACCTCTTCAATGCAGACTTTATAAAAAATGAACTGGAGCCTCACAGATGAATATAAATAACATTTAGCCTTTACAGCGAATGTGTGTGTGTGTACGCAATCAGCTTTTATTTCATTGATGTGTAGCTTAATGATGAGTCTTACATTTAGACAGTAGTTATCGCCCTGCTGCTGGACCAACGATGTAATATGTTTTCAAATGTAACATAAGAAAAAAAACTTACTGATGTCTGAAATGTCTGTGTGATAAGATTAAATTCATTGCAAAGCATTTTACATTTTATATGCTCTTTATTTGTCAGAGAAATGGAAAGATACATCAAGGTGTGGTTTCTTTAGAAGCAGGAAGATAATCACTAACTCAGGAAACACACTGACGGCATGTTTATCGTAAAAATCCGCTCCCTGAAAAATCGTCACTGAGGAAAATGTAAAAAGTGAAGAAGTTCACTAATGTTGAGAGAAAGTTCAATAAAGAAATTGATGTTGAATTTAGTTTTATGGATAGAAAATTTCAGTTTTTCTATCACAGTCACAGTTCATTGATAGGCGGCATTGGCTATGCTCAGGAGCCTGAAAATTGAACCCAGTGTATTTTATGCCAATTTTCTGCACCCCTTTATAAATTTTTAATAAACGTTCTGATTTTCTATGTGCCACTCTGCCTTGTTCTTGGTCTTCTAGTGCCAGCCCATTGACAAAATCCTGGAAACACTCCGGCTGTGGGAGTTAAAGGTGCCACCATAAACTCCAGAATACCCAGTCTGAATCCAGCTGGGAAAAGCTGCAAGTTATTCCCATCTCTCGTTTCTTATCATCCTTTTAAAGGCACACAATGCTTAACAAGAATCATTGAAATTATAACGCATATTATCCATGAATTCAGCCTATAATTTTAACATATGACAGAAAAAGAAAACAATATTTGATTATATTTTGGTAGCCTAATGCAACACCTTATTTGGCAGATAGCACAATCTGCCAGACAAAGTACCAACAAACTGGAAGAATAAACCAAGCAGCATTGTAGATGATAAAATTCTGAATGATAACTGTTTTTGCTAAACAGTTAAAGAAAACAAAGATAAGGCCGCAAGCACTGACGCAAGCCACAGGGTGGAGACAACAGCTGGAGGAGACCTGAAGACATGGAAACAAAGTAGAGAAAGAGATTATTGTAACAGCCATCCATCCATTTTCTGCCACTTGTCCGGCCTGTAGATATGGAAATAAAACTGTAATAATAATAATTTACCTATCTCTCTCTGTGACAGTTATGAAAGGTTCCAGTTCTCCTGAGACCCTGAATTATAAGCAGAATATAATACTTTAAGCGATGTGCTGATGTGTGCGTTCGTTTACTAATGCTGTCAGCATTATCAGGCCAAACTATTCAAACCACATCCAAAACCCTACCAGGGTTTCATAATCCTGTTTGGGTTTTTTCACTTTTTATGTCACCTCATGCTTTCCAGCTGGGAAATCTTTAAGTTTATCAAAACCTCGAGTATAATCCAGTCATTTCTTTGTATTTCCAGCATTTGTTACATCCTGTAACGGAGCAACAGGCTGTTTTATACAACACCAATTATTTTCCCCGCTTGTTAGAAGTGTTCAGCTACATTTAAAAAAAAAAAAAAAATTAAATACCTATTGAGACAAATAGGTATATTTTACAATTTTCTTGTGTGTCTTGTGAAGTATTTTTCTTATATGTACTTTGGACAAGTTAAATGTTTGTATCTCCTTTGTGTGTTTAACACCACAATGAAAATTATTTAAGCGCTTCAAAGTTTAATGTTTGGGAAATGAACCTACAAAATATTTCACTTTAATTGAGATAATATGTGTCTTACCTCGGAAAGATAAAACAGTTGTGTGAGCTTTTCAGTCCTGAATGTTTCAAAACAATCTCAACATATTCTTCACCATCCTCCACAGTTTTGCTATTTACACCATCCACAGTGAAAACTTCTGCTGGAGATAAGAGAAATGTATCCCCTGCTTTAGTGCAAGTGTGTTCTTCCAGACTGACAAAGAAACAAGATTTGATATTTAAAATGATGTCCTCAAACAGATCATAATAATTGTTTGGCTCTTCATAGTTTGAATGAGCTAAGGTGAAACTTGGAAATCTCACTGTGGAGCCTTTCTGTGGTTGGTTTTGACCACTTAGCAGAACATAAAAGTTCTTGCACTCCTTTGGCTTCAGCAGCCTCATGGAGTCCATCAGCAGGAAATGAAGAGACTTGAAGTGGAAGTGGTTTTCATAGATGCTAACATTTCCACCCATTGTCTCTATTGCTTTGTTCAGTGTGTTTATGAAAGGCCGATCTCCTTTAAGATAGACTGAAAGTGCAGCACTATGCTCTTTTCTTCCTCCTGGAATCGGTTTTGAACACTCAATACTTTTATTCCACGCTTTCTGAAATCCTTCACTGTTGCTTAGTTCTTGTTTTAACACATCTGACTCAATGAACTTCTTCATGGCCTCATCACGGCATCCTTTGTACTGGTCATCCACAACATCTATGGTCTTTTGGACATCCAGTACTCTTGTATCCTGTGCAGTCACCTTTAATTGAGGTGTATCACATTAAAAACTCATTATTTAGTGAATAATTTTTCCAACCTTCTAAAAAAAAATTTGTATGAAACACATTTCTTACTTTGTAGCAGACAGCTCTGAAAATTATTGTAGCAAGAAGCACTTTTCTTCTGTACTCCATTTTTTTATCCACTTCTTTTTCTAGAGACTAAAAGAAAGCATTGCAGGATCAAATGTGGGTAGAAAAGAGTTCAACACTTTTCACAGTCAACTTGGATTTGGAAAGATGTAAATAATCTAATATTTGTTTGGTTTTCTTGGAATATGTCAACTTAAAAATGTAAATGTTGAAAAGACAGAAAATCACATACCTGGAGCAAGAACCAAAAAAAAAAACTTGTCTTAGCAACTCACAGAAAAGAGTCTATCCAATTTCTGAGCAGCGATGAGCACAACACACTCTGGGGAGTAAAATAAGTTATCCTACAATGCAGCTCTACAGTTTTTCCTGTAGAAGATTGTAACTTGTCACTGTGGGAAATGGTGTCCCCTTATTGGCTCTGCCTCAGATACTGAGTTCCTGTAAGCTCTTTTTTTTTTTTTTTTTTTTTGGCGTAACTGGTGAGGCCAAGTCCCACAGTACTTCTTCAATGTAGACTTTTTCTAAAATTGAAAAAAAAAAAAAAAAACTCAAGCAGTTCCATGCCCACTTTTAAATTTTGTACTTTTTCCCAAAGAAAGGGGTTAACTACAAAATTGCATTTGTTACTGTTTGCTAAAGCTAAAGCTCAGGTCGGCAGAGCACTTTGACAGCACTTTTTATTACTAAACTCTACAATTTGGGCTACTATTAGGTGGATTCACGCAATGTCAGGTTTAGAAGACAGTCAGTGAATGGTAATTTTGTTGAATAATAGTATTAGTAATGATGAAAAGATGATAACTAAATTAAAACTAATTCACGAGGACAAAAACTATGATGAAATGTAATGACACTTAAAAATTAAATAAAATTGTTCTGGAGAGATAAGATCCTATTATAACTAATGAAGTTGTGTAGAAAGGCAGGATGAGTTTGGAAGTCCTTGTGTAGTAAATTTAGACAAAAACATTTTGATCCACCCAGGGTGGGGAGGGAGGTTCAGCTGACTAAACCTACTGTAATCTTAGTAAACTAAAATTAGACTAAAGCTAAAAAAAAAAAAAAAAAAAAAAAAAAAGCTGTTTCTATAGCTATAATAAAACAAAGTAAAGTGATTTCAGGATTGGTGGTCCAGACAGGACTTCAATTCAGATGTTTAAAGTTGTGAATAAGCAAACAAAGACATGTTTGGTGTACTCGATTTAACATGCCTCCAGAGCTTTTAAAAAGGTCCCAACAAGTGATAATCAAACAGTTGCTCCCCGCATGAGGTGGAAACCTGTGTCTGTCTGTGTGTGTTGTGTGTCTGTGAGAGAGAGGCTTTTGTATCACTTAATTATAAGTGTTACATTTAGGCAGTCATTACTGCCCTGCTACAAACCTGTTGGACTTTGTAAATGTAACACAAGGAAAAACAAATGTATTTGTCTATTTGTGTGATCAGATTATATTAATTGCAAAGCTATTTCAATTTTCCATGTTGTTTATTTGACCGGGAAACAGAAATTCCTGGTGTCTTTAGAAGCAGGAACATTTGCTGCAAGTTATTCCCATCTCTCATTTCTTATCATCCTTTTAAAGGCGCACAATACTTGACAAGAAATAAAGTTTGCAATATATTTTTCTAACATGCATAAAAACAAGATGTAAATTGAGTCTATAATTCATAACATATGATAGAAGCAAAAAACAAAATTGCACAATACTTTGGCAGCCTGTTGTAACACCATATTTGGCACATACCACAATTTGGCAAATAAAGTGCCAAACAATTATATGAATAATCAAAGTAGAATTGTAAATACACTCAACAAAAATATAAACGCAACACCTTTGTTACTGCTCCCATTCCCCATGGGATGGACGTAGAGACCTAAAATTCATTCCAGATACACAATATAACCATCCCTCCCAAACAGTGGTCACAAATCAGTCCAAATGTGTGGTAGTGGGCACATCTGCTATATTGAGATAATCCATCCCACCTCACAGGTGTGCCACATCAGGATGCTGATCTGACATCATGAGTAGTGCACAGGTGTACCTCAGACTGCCCACAACAAAAGGCCACCCTGGAATGTGCAGTTTTGTCTCACAGCAAAATGCCACAAGCAATGAGGGAGCGTGCAATTGGCATGCTGACAGCAGGAATGTCAACCAGATCTGTCGCCCGTGCATTGAATGTTCATTTCTCAACCATAAGCCGTCTCCACAGGCGTTTCAGAGAATATGGCAGCACATCCAACCGGCCTCACAACCGCAGACCTCGTGTAACCACACCAGCCCAGGACCTCCACATCCAGTCTCTGACCTGATGACCTTAGAGATCGGGAACCGGAATGTGGTTTCAGCAGGTCAAATATGTACTGGGGCTCTTGAACATGTAGGGCCCTAAAGGTTAGAACTAAAATTTTTAAAAGAAATGTAAACCTTACAGGCAATCAGTGAAGGGAGGCTAAAACTGGAGTAATATGAGATCTTTTGTTGGTGCCTGTTAAGAGTCTTCCTGCAGCATTCTTCACAGTCTGAAGACTATTTAAAGCTGATTTCTTAAAACAAGTAAAAAGACCACTGCAATAATCCAAATGGGAAGGGGAAAAAAAGCATGAATAATCATCTCAAGTTCAGCCTTTGACACCATTAGTCTGAGTTTTGAAACATTCCTTGGATGATAAAAACAGTTCTGGACCCGCTGTTTGGAATGTTGCTCAAGGGAAATGGAGCTGTCAAATATGGCACCAAGGTTTCTAAGGCTCAATTTAGCAGAAGGCTCTAAGCTGATATGCTGCCTAATTTCTGAAATCATATTGTTTGGAGCAATAATTAAAGTTTGTTTTATCACAGTTTAGCCGGAGTAAGTTGTCGTTTAACCATTGCTTGATTTCTGTCAGGCAATTACTTAAACTAGACAAATTATAAAGCTCAGAGACTTTAAAAGAACAGTATAACTGAATGTAATCTGCGTAGAGATGATAGGACATATTATTGCAGCTCCAATTTAATTTGGCCTAGGTGGAATAGATATAAAGCAAAAAGAGAATTGGACCCAGGACAGATCCCTGAGGCACCCCACAAAACAAAACTGTTGATTTGGATCACTTGATTCATACAAACAGTAAAAGATCTTTCAGATAAGTATGACGTGAATCATTTTGACATTGTATGAATAATTGCAGCAATATTATAGATGATAAAACCCAGAAAACTCTGAATGATAACTGTTTTTGCTAAACAGCTAAAAAACAAAACAAAGATAAGGCCAAAAGCACTGATACAAGCCACAGGGTGGAGACAACAGCCGGAGGAGACCTAAGGACATGGAAACAAAGCAGAGAGGGGAATTATTGTAATATTCATACATGCACACATTTTCTGTGTGTATGTATGAATATTACAAGCACAAGTTATAACAGATGCGACAAACATTTTATTATATGCACTTACATCTAAAATTAAACATTTTTTAAAAATATTTATATCTTTAAAAGTATTTTGAAGTTTGACTTTACATTTCGATACTAAACATTTGTAAAACTAACATGGAAATTGTCAAACTTTTTCCACTTTAATTGAGAGACTGTGACTCTTACCGTGAAAAGATGTAGCAGTTGTGAGAGCTTTTAAGCCCCGAATGTTTCAAAATAATTTCTACATATTGAGAATCATCATCTGCCTCCACAACTTTGCTATTTATGTCCTCCACAGTGAAAACTTCTGCTGGAGATAAGAGTATTTCATCCTGTTCTAGACCGCACACATAGTCTTTCAGGTTGACAAAGAAGCAAGAAGTGAGATTTAAAACGACCTCCTCATACAGATCAGTTTCACTTTTTAGCTCTTCATAATCTGAATAAGCTGAGGTGAAACTTGGAAATCTCACTGTGGAGCCTTTCTGTGGTTGGTTTTGACCACTTAGCAGAACATAAAAGTTCTTGCACTCCTTTGGCTTCAGCAGCCTCATGGAGTCCATCAGCAGGAAATGAAGAGACTTGAAGTTGAAGTGGTTTTCATAGATGCTAACATTTCCACCCATTGTCTCTATTGCTTTGTTCAGTCTTTGTAATAAATTGTGATCCCCATTAACATAGAGTGAAAGTGCAGCACTATGCTCTTTTCTTCCTCCAGGAATCCTCTTTGAACACTCGATACTTTTATTCCACGCTTTCTGAAATCCTTCACTGTTATTTAGCTCTCGTTTTAACACATCTGACTCGATGAACCTCTTCATGGCCTCTTCACCACATCCTTTGTACTGGTCATCTACAACATTTGTGTTATTTAGAAAATCCAGTAGCCTTGTTTCCTGTGCGGTCACCTTTAATTGAGATTTATCACATTTAAAAAACACATTTTTAAGTGAAGAATGTTTTAACCTTCTAATATTTGTTTGTACAAAACTTAATTCTTACTTTGTTGCAGGCAACTGTGAAAATTATTGCAACAACAAGCACTTTTCTTCTGTTCTCCATTTTTTGTCTTCTTGTTCTTCTACCAACTGAAAGAAAGCACTGCAGGATCAAATGTGGTCAAAAAACAGCTCTGTGACATTTTACATACGAAGGACATACACCAAGTCTGGACTGGATACTACAGTTCTCTGTATTTGGGTCTTGAACACTCATCTCTCCATTGCATTCAAAATTCAAAATGTTGCTGCAAGTCATTTAACAGGTATTAAAGGGACGATTACGTCACTCATGTACGTAGTCTTGATTACATAGCTTAATTTTTTACCTTGGCTTTTAAGTTCAGTTTGAGTCCCATCGGGGGTTATTTTATGTTGTGATGCCTTAGTTTTACTTTGTTTTGAGTTTTAATTCATTGTCTTCATTTTATTGGTTTTACTATTGAAATGTGCCATCCAAATAATATTAAAATTGACATTGACACAGTCCAGTAAATTTGAATCTGGCAAGATTTAAATTAACAATTTCTTTTCTACCTCCTGGAATTCAGCAAGTTAAAAAATTTAAATGTTGAAAAGACTGGGTACATACTTGAAGCAAGGAGATTGAACTCATATTAGCAACTGCTGGGAACCAATAAGAACAACAGCCTGGGAAGTGAGACAAGTTATTTTACAATGAATTCCTTAGTCTCAGTCTAGTTCCCAAAAGCTTGTTCAGATTTGTTGCACAATGATTTATAACCAGAGTAACACTTAGATAATTTAGCCACTTTAAGCCCAGCCCAGTGATAGCATATCTTTGTATCTCTGTTCTAACATGATTTTAAATACCTCAGTGCTTCTTCAGTGCAGTTTTTGCCTAAAGTAAACAGGAGGCACCAGCAATCATAGTTGGAAAATCTGGGTATCTTGAAATTGAAGGAATGAAAATGCACCAAACAATGTGAATAATCTGGTCTCACAGAACTGTTCACCCCACTGGGCAGTAACAAATTAACTTAACTGAAAACACTCTGATGTTGAAATATCTGTCCACTTCTACATTTTTCTGTTTTGCCCACCTGAAGAGCTAAACTAGAAACTTGGAAATGTTGAAACATGCCCTGATTCAGCTTGGATGAAACATGCCCACTGACACTTTTTCAGTGCACTTTATATTTCACCCTGCTCCACCCTGACCTTGAAAAATGACTGACAGTCAAGCACCAAATCTTGATTTAATTTCTTTAGTGGAGAGTACTCACAGACATCCAGCAGAGGTCTATACTCCGATTGCAGCTGATTATCTGGAACTACCAGTTGTTTCACACTTCTGTCTGTAGCATTACAAAGGCTGGTACACATTCAAATCCTACTCTGCCTCTCCACTCACTCTCCGGTGTCTCCCAGTGTCTCTCATCCCGCCCACTAAACCCTTTTTAGTCCTCTGGCTGATAGACGTCTGTCCTGATTGGTTGATGCCAGTGTCCTTCAAGGCCATGAGCTCACACAGGTGTGAGCACTAAAAAATCAACAAATTTGCAATGAAAGCATGCAATAAAATTCACAACAGTTAAAGATGAACTCATGCAATACAAAAAACAAACAAACAATAAATCAATAAGAAGACTTCCCCGACAGTGCTGTTGTTGGCAATATCATCATCTGCTGGCTCAGCTACAGGTTACAAACCAGTCTATCCTACAGCCTTACCAACACATTTGAAGACATTTGATACTTTATATTTAGACATTAAATGCTATTTTGTAGAGTTTTATTTGTTTATCATTAGATCAAGATAAGGATGTTTCTGGTCATAAGTCTGAATATTTGTAAGAAATTGTACAAGCGTTATAAGTTGTCTTTTTTTAGTAACACATAGGTAGTGGGCTTTTATTACGCAGCATATATGGTGCTTTAAAATGGGACTTTGTTAAAGACTTCATTACAATAGTCACAGTCTAATGGAAAAAATGTCTTTGCATAAATGTTTTTAAAGGTGTTTACTGTATTTTATAGGAGAATTGTTGCACATTGTCAGGTGTGTCTGTCTGTCACAAAAGTATCCTATAAACATTCATTATTATTTTTACTTTAACCATAAGGAATAAAACCTTGAAGTCATATGCAAGATCGTATGCTGACAGCATTTAGCTCTACTGTTAAACTTTTTGAACTGTGGACTCGTAGCTTCTTTTTAAACTGTAATAAACTGTGTTTTTGTCTTTTGGATGCTCACCTGTCCTTCATCTTTCCTCATGTTTGGTGTCTCACTCTTAATTCTAGTCTGCACTATTAATCTCCTGTGCTCTCTCCCATCTTGGTAGTAAAAAGAAAGCAGTTGTTTTGTGAAGACTGTCTTTTCCCAACTGTTGTGAGTACAATAGATTTTTCAGAATTGTATATAAAAGATTATACACATATTTGCAGTATTGAATAAAGTAAACAGGCAGCTCTTGCACAAAGCATCAGGGATATTAAATTTCATCAGTTTATTCTGGCTCTACTTGTAAATTTTGTAGTGCTGTCAAAATGAATGCGTTAACGCAAATTAAGCCACCATCGCAGTAAACGCGATTAAGATTTTTAACGCAATTAACGCATCTGGAGTGAAGAATGACTCAAAATCCCTGAAATTTCTCTTTCAACGCATTTCGGGCAGTTTGTCCAAGTAGAGTTACCTTCGCACATGCGCAAATGGGCAGTTGATCTGGTAGTGACGGGCAGCTGAACAAATCAACTCAATATGGAAGATGATAAACGCACATTGGCCCTCTTGATGGGAAATTTGTGTGTTAAAAACAATAACAAGGCGGAACAGTCGACAGACAAAGTATTATGCACATTGTGCAAGAAGGATTTTCCTTTTCACTGAAGCACTTTCAGCTGAAAATATCACATTGCCGCGAAGCATACGTTAGTCGGGGATGCTGCAACACGTTGACTGACACAATTGTCAAGTGGATTGCAACAAACTGCAATGCTATTAATATCGTTGAGAACACGCGCTTGACGCAGCTTTGGTTCCTCTTTTCAAGGACTTGAAGTGCCTCCCCAAGAATGACAGAGAGAGAGTCGATAAATGTTTCAGTTTTTTTGTTAACATGAATGTTCAAGATGTTCAATAAACATGTTAAGTGTGTATATTTTCCCTTTTTCTCGAGTCTGTTTGCTCATGCAAAATGAAATGTGATTAATGTAGAATAGAAATTAATGGTATTTAATCGTGATTAATCAAAATTAATCCACAGTAACCCTGTGATGAACCTGATTAAACACTTTAATTGTTTGACAGCACTAATATATATGATATACTTACCTATTAGTATATAGGTTTTTTTATGTTTTATTTCACTGGAAAGAACCTGTGTTAAAAGACTGAAGAAAACTATTCAAATTCTCTTTGAATGTAAGCATACATTCTTTGTGTTTATTCTGCATTTACTCCATTATATTGCATGAATGTCAGTTACAAGCTTAAATATAAAGTTGAAAAAAAAAGTAATTGCAACCAGGATATTGATCAAGTAATTGTGATTAATCAAAATTAATTACAGAAAATTGTGCGATTAATTAGTTATTCTTTTAATCTATTGACAGGACTAAAATGTTCATGTCTTTGTTTACTCACACAAACACGCTCTATATGTAGTGAGGTTCACTATTTCTCAGGGGCTGTGATTAACTTCAGTGTCAAAAGTAATTTACTGATTTTAATGTCTTTAAATGACATTTTAGTGACACTGTTGTTGAAGGTGTTAATATGTTACCTGTGTTTCATGTTTGTACATGTAAATTCAAGTGTGCTTGCTGATGTAGTTACTGTTAGCTGCATGTACCGTGTGAACTGTGTGATTTTTTTTCTGTATATTTGTGTATTAACAGTATTTAGGTATTATATTTAAAAAATTTGTTGCTGTCTCGCAGACAAATACAAATGTCATTTAGCCTTTACAGTGAATGTGTGTGTGTGTGTGTGTGTGTGTGTGTGTGTGTGTGTGTGTGTGTGTGTGTGTGTGTGTGTGTGTGTGAGATCATCTTTAATACCAATAATGTGAAGTCTAGTGATGAGTGTTAGTAATTATCGCCCTGCTACGGGACCAGTGATGTATTCTGTTATTTAGTTTGGAGAATCTGTTGGAATTTTTAAATGTAACATTAGAAAAAGGAAAAAAAAAACATATTTGTGGGTAAAATGTTTGTGTGATCAGATTAAATTCATTGCAAAGCCTTTTATATTTTGCATGTTGTTTATTTGACAGGGAAACAGAAGCAGTTTGGCAGGAAGAGCATCAGCGACTGTTTAGGACAGAGCGCTGTTGTAGGTCCTTCAAATCAGTCAAACTGTCAGTCAAGTGTAGTTTACTGTAGCAACATATATAGTAAAAAAAAACAGGCAAAATAAAAACCATATATAGTAAAAAATACTTTTCTATAGTATTTTCGTTTTTGAATTGTACACTAAAGACTGTAGCTGCACGTGAGCCTGAAACGCAGTGTATTTCACACTAACCGGCTCGGACAGTCTCGGTCGTTGTGTCCGTGGGCAAGACACTTCACCCGTTGCCTACTGGTGGTGGTCAGAGGGCCCGGTGGCGCCAGTGTTCGGCAGCCTCGCCTCTGTCAGTGCGCCCCAGGGCGCAGGGCGGCTTTGGCTACAATGTAGCTTGCCATCACCAGTGTGTGAATGTTTGTGTGGATGGGTGGATTACTAAACGTGTAAAGCGCTTTGGGGTCCTTAGGGACTAGAAAAAGCGCTATACAAATACAGGCCATTTACTAACATTCTGCATCCCTTTAAAATCTTTATCAAATATTCTGAAGTCATGGAGTCTATAATTCATAACATATGACAGAAGCAGAAAATTGCTGCTAAGACAACTAATTCAACACAGTGTGTCAGATAACATGTAAAACAATTGTATGAAGAATCACAGCAATATTGTAGATGATAAAACTCTGAAACTCTGAATGAAAACTGTTTTTGCTAAACAGCTAAAGAAAACAAAGATAAGGCCGCAAGCACTGATACAAGCCACAGGGTGGAGACAACAGCTGGAGGAGACCTGAAGACATGGAAACAACGCAGAGAGACAGGAAGAGATTACTGTTGTTGTTGTTGTTGTTGTTTGTTGTAATAATAATAATAATAATAATAATAATAATTTACCTGTTTCGGTCTGTGACAACTGTGGTAGTCTCATGCACTCCTGGAACACTGAATTAGAAAAGACGAAATAAATCAACTGATGATGATAATAATAATAATAATAATAATAATAATAATAATAATAATAATAATAATAATTTACCTGTTTCGGTCTGTGGCAACTGTGGTAGTCTCATGCACTCCTGGAACACTGAATTAGAAAAGACGAAATAAATCAACTGATGATGATAATAATAATAATAATAATAATAATAATAATAATAATAATAATAATAATAATAATAATAATAATAATAATTTACCTGTTTCGGTCTGTGACAACTGTGGTAGTCTCATGCACTCCTGGAACACTGAATTAGAAAAGATGAAATAAATCAACTGATGATAATAATAATAATAATAATAATAATAATAATAATAATAATAATAATAATAATAATAATTTACCTGTTTCGGTCTGTGACAACTGTGGTAGTCTCATGCACTCCTGGAACACTGAATTAGAAAAGACGAAATAAATCAACTGATGATAATAATAATAATAATAATAATAATAATAATAATAATAATAATAATAATAATAATTTACCTGACTTGCTGTGTGACAGTTGTGGTAGTTTTCTGCCCTCCTGGAAGACTACATTGGAAAAGAAGAAATAAATCAACGGATAATAACAGCAATCATAATAATAACAACAACAATAATAATAGTAGTTTACCTGAATTGCTCTGTGACAGCTGTGGTAGTCTCTTGCCCTCCTGACCTCCTGAATTGGATAAGCAGAAGAAAATACTTTAAGTAAAATGTGCTGACACATTATCAGGCCAAACTATTCAAACCATACCCAACTCCACTGGAGAAGTATCGTCCCTGTTTTTGCCACTTTTCCCCCAGTTATTACTGTGTACTTACTCCATAAAAACCAACATAAAAAACATATTTATATATTTAACATTACATTGAAAGTTAACTTTGCAGTTTCAAGTTTAATATTTGTAAGATAAAAAAAAATTTCACTTTAATTGAGACAATATGAATCTTACCGTGGAAAGATGTAACAGTTGTGTGAGCTGTTCAGTCCTGAGTGGCTTAAATCTATCTCAAGGTATTCGTCACCATCCGATGTAGTTTTTGTTTTCACTTGTTCCACAGTGAAAACTTCTGCTGGAGATAAGAGTATTTCATCCTGTTCTTGACCGCACACATAGTCTTTCAGGTTGACAAAGAAACAAGAAGTGAGATTTAAAATAGTACTCTCATTGACATCTTCAAGACTCTTTAGCTCTTCATAGTCTGAATAAGCTAAAGTGAAACTTGTAAATCTCACTGTGGAGCCTTTCTGTGGTTGGTTTTGACCATCTTGAAAAACATAAAAGTTCTTGCACTCCTTTGGCTTCAGCAGCGTCATGGAGTCCATCAGCAGGAAATGAAGAGACTTGAAGTTGAAGTGGTTTTCATAGATGCTAACATTTCCACCCATTGTCTCTATTGCTTTGTTCAGTGTTAGTATGAAAGGCCGGTCTCCTCTAAAATAGGCTGAAAGTGCAGCACTATGCTCTTTTCTTCCTCCAGGAATCTTCTTTGAACACTCGATGCTTTTATTCCACGCTTTCTGAAATCCTTCATTGCTGCTTAGTTCTTGTTTTAACAAGTCTGACTCGATGAACGTCTTCATGGCCTCTTCACGGCATCCTTTGTACTGGTCATCTACAACATCTGTGCTATTTAGAAAATCCAGTAGCCTTGTTTCCTGTGCGGTCACCTTTAATTGAGATTTATCACATTTAAAAACACATTTTTAAGTGAAGAATGTTTTAACCTTCTAATATTTGTTTGTACAAAACTTAATTCTTACTTTGTTGCAGGCAACTGTGAAAATTATTGCAGCAAGAAGGACTTTTCTTCTGCACTCCATTTTTTGTCTTCTACAGGCTGAAAGAAAGCAGTGCAGAATCAAATGTAGTCAAAAAACAGCTCTGTGACATTTTACATACGAAGGACATACACTAAGTCTGGACTGGATACTACAGTTCTCTGTATTTGGGTCTTGAACACTCATCTCTCCATTGCATTCAAAATTCAAAATGTTGCTGCAAGTCATTTAACCGATATTAAAGGGACGATTACGTCACTCCAGTTTTTAGCAAGTTTACATTGGATGCTTGTCCATTTTTATATTGATTTGAAGATTCTTTTACTTGCTTTCAAATCTTCAAATGTTATGGTGCCAACTTTTAAACCAAACTGCTAAACTTACATGATCCGAGAAGAGCACCAAGATCATCTGCCCAGATGTTTTAGTGCAGCCGAGATCTCGATTTAAGCATAGAGAGTTGAATCCACTAGACTCTCATATAACAGGTCATTTGATATTCCTACTGCAGAGTCTATGTAGTCTTTAAATCCTGTCTTAAAACCACATTTTTTTACCTTGGCTTTGAATCTAAGTTCATGTTGAGTCTTATCAAGGGTTTTTTATGTTGTGGTCTCTTTATTTCAGTTTGTTTTTAGTCACATAATATTGTAATTGTTTGCATATATAATATATTGTATTGTCTTTATTGATTTTGCTATAGAAATATGCCATATAAATAACATTAAAAATAACATTGACATTGAAATTTGAATCTGGCAAGATTTAAAATAACAATTATCTTTTCTACTTCTTGGAATTTGGCAAGTTAAAAAATTTAAATGTTGAAAAGACCAAAAGGTACATACCTGAAGCGAGGAGATTGAACTTGTATTAACAACTTAGCGAAAAGAGTCGATTAAACTGCTGGGAAGCAATGAGAACAACAGTCTCTGGGAAGTGAAACAAGATATTTTACAATGAACTCCTTAGTCTTAGTCTAGTTCTCGAAAGCTTGCTCAGATTTGTTGCACAATGATGAGTAATACTTACATCATTAAGCCCATTTTAAGCCCAGCCCAGAGATAACTTATCCTTGTATCTCTGTTCTAACATGATTTATGTATGTATTTATTTAGTATGATCGTGGCTCAAGAGTTGGGAGTCAGAAGGTTGCCGGTTCGAGCCCCAGCTTGGACAGTATCAGTCGTTGTGTCCTTGGCAAGACACTTCACCTACCGCCTGGTGTTGGCCAGAAGGGCCGATGGTGCTATATGGCAGCCTCGCTTCTGTCAGTCTGCCCCAGGGCAGCTCTGGCTACAACTGTAGCTGCCTCCACCAGTGTGTGAATGTGTGTGTGAATGGGTGGATGACTAGATGTGTAAAGCGCTTTGGGGTCTCTAGGGGGGACTAGTAAAAGCGCTATACAAATATAGGCCATTTACCATTTCAAATACCTCAGTGCTTCTCTTTACTAAAGTTAACCGGACGCATCGTAGTTGGAAAATCTGGGTATCTTAAAATTTAAGGAATGAAAAGTCACCAAACAATGTGAATAATCTGGTCTCACAGAACAGTTCACCACACTAGGCAGTAACAAATTAACTCAGCTGACAACACTTTCATATTGAGAGATGTCATGATCTATCCACTTTTGAAGTTCTCATTTTTGGGAAACTTGGAAATGTTGAATCATGCCCTGATTCAGCTTGGAGGAAACGTGCCTCCTAACGTAGGTTTCCAGTGAACTTGTGTGACGGTACTTTTTATTTCAAAACTTTTCAGCTTGAGTATGAGGAAGTGGGTACTACTGGGCAGATTCAAGGCATTCGTAAAAAATCATATACTTATATTTCTGTGGAAACAACATCCTTCATATTTCCATGAAGCTTGTTCTTTAAAGTGTTTTGAGTGCTCATGTACAGTAGAAACACACCACTCTACTTGCCACCTCGCCAAGTGCTGCACCCCCAACCTTGGAAAACAACTGACAGTCACTTGATTTACTTTAGTGGAGCAGTACTCGCTGGAACTGCCAGCTGTTTCAAACTTCCGTCTATAGCATTACAAAGGCTGGGACACAGGCATAGCCTGCCCTGCCTCTCCACTCTCTCTCCAGCAGCTCCCTTTGTCTCTCATCCCTCCCACCAAACCCCTTTTAGTCCTCTGGCTGAAAGAGGCCTGTCCTAATTGTCTGATGCCAGTGTCCTTCATGGCCATAAACTCCACAGGTGTGAGCACTAAAAAAACATACAAATGTAACAATAAAAATCAAACAATACAAAAAAGAAATAAATCAATAAATCAATAAAAAGAAAAACAATATTCCCCGGGATGACTGAGCAGATGAAATGACATGATGTAAGAAGGGGAAAAAAACATATTTGTGGGTAAAATGTTTGTGTGATCAGGCTAAATTCATTGCAAAGCCTTTTATATTTTGCATGTTGTTTATTTGACAGGGAAACAGAAGCAGTTTGGCAGGAAGAGCATCAGCGACTGTTTAGGACAGAGCGCTGTCGTAAGTCCTTCAAATCAGTCAGACAGTACAATGCGCACACATCACAGATACCTACTAAAATACATACGTGTATATGTTATCGGTCCCACTGCACTTTATATACATATAACATAATCTCTGTGACATGTCTTGCAGTGTATTTTACTACAGTAACATACACTTTTCTATAGTATTTTGTTGTTTTTTTAATCTGTATACATTTTTTCTTATTTCTTTTCTAATCTATATCAAATTCACCTTTTTTCTTGCTGACCCCTGTGCCGCTAGAACAAATGAACTGTGCAGGCTTAATAAAGTCTATAAAACCTATCAATATATATCTATCGATCTATGTGACCATAAGAACAAATAAAAGCATCTCATGATTGCAGATTATTTCTAGTTGGTCTTGACAGCAGCTGCACATGAGCCTGAAATTTGAACCCACTGTGTTTTACACCAATTTTCTGCATCCCTTTAAAATCTTTATCAAATATTCTGAAGTCATGAAGTCTATAATTCATAACATATGACAGAAACAGAAAATTGCTGCTAAGACAACTAATTCAACACAATCAGTCAGATAACATGTAAAACAATTGTATGAAGAATCACAGCAATACTGTAGATGATAAAACTCTGAAACTCTGAATGAAAACTGTTTTTGCTAAACAGCTAAAGAAAACAAAGATAAGGCCGCAAGCACTGATACAAGCCACAGGGTGGAGACAACAGCTGGAGGAGACCTGAAGACATGGAAACAACGCAGAGAGACAGGAAGAGATTACTGTTGTTGTTGTTGTTGTTGTTGTTGTTGTTGTTGTTGTAATAATAATAATAATAATAATAATTTACCTGTTTCGGTCTGTGACAACTCCTGGAACACTGAATTAGAAAAGACGAAATAAATTAACGGATAATAATAATAATAATAATAATAGTAATGATAACAATAAAAATAGCAATAATAGTCACCTGGATCGCTCTATGACAGCTGTGGTAGTCTCATGCCCTCTTGAAGTGCTGAATTGGATAAGCCAAAAACAGTAATTGAAGTAAATGTGCTGACACATTTTCAAACCACACCCAACCTCAACACTGGACATGTGGAGAGATAAACCTCACTTTTAAAATCCCGTTTTTGCCACTTTTCATGCCACTTCCACTCACTTCATGCTTTCCTGACAACACCTATGATTTTTCTTAGTAGTTTTCATTGTTTAGGTGTATGCACATTTATTGAGATAAATAAATATGTGTTACTAATATTTTTGTTATATTATATATATATATTAGGGGTGCAACGATACACAAAGTTCACGGTTCAGTTCACTTCACATGAAAACCAAGATAGTTCCAAACGCCAGATCTGAATGAGGGTGGGGGAGGTTCAATTTCGGGTAGCATTGAGGAAGTTGCCATGTTGCAACGAGCTTAGCTTCTGTCTTGCTAGCTTGCGCTGCGCTCAGTGGATCTGCGCTCGACAGTGCAGCCTAGGCGGAGTAGTCGAACGCAGATCCACTGAGCGCTCAACACAGACAGCATCGTCAGAAGAAAAGTTGATGAAATAAATAAAAAATGTTGTATTGTTCGATACATATGCGCACTGAACCGAAAGCACTGTATCGAACGGTTCAATATCGATAGGAGTATCGTTGCGCCCCTAATATATATATGTTATATAGAAATACAGAATGTATGGGGCTTATGAAGTATTTTTATCATATTTTTATTATATGCACTTAGACTACGTAAAATGTTTGTATCTCCTTCGAATATGTTAACACTCACATGATAAACATCACATTAAAAGTTAACTTTGCAGTTCCAAGTTTAATAGAAAAATATTTCACTTTAATTGAGAGAATATGAATCTTACCGTGAAAAGATGTAACAGTTGTGTGAGCTTTGCAGTCCTGACTGTTTCAAAACAATCTCAAGGTATTCGTCACCATCCGATGTAGTTTTTGTTTCCACTTGTTCCACAGTGAAAACTTCTGCTGGAGACAAGAGTATTTCATCCTGTTCTTGACCGCACACATAGTCTTTCAGGTTGACAAAGAAGCATGAAGTGAGATTTAAAATAGTATTCTCATTGACATCTTCAAGTCTCTTTAGCTCTTCATAGTCTGAATAAGCTAAAGTGAAACTTGTAAATCTCACTGTGGAGCCTTTCTGTGGTTGGTTTTGACCATCTTGAAAAACATAAAAGTTCTTGCACTCCTTTGGCTTCAGCAGCCTCATGGAGTCCATCAGCAGGAAATGAAGAGACTTGAAGTTGAAGTGGTTTTCATAGATGCTAACATTTCCACCCATTGTCTCTATTGCTTTGTTCAGTGTTTGTATGAACGATTTATCCGCTTTAAGATAGACTGAAAGTGCAGCAGTATGCTCTTTTCGTCCTTGAGGGATCTGCTTTGAACACTCGTTACTTTTATTCCACGCTTTCTGAAATCCTTCACTTAGTTCTCGTTTTAACACATCTGACTCGATGAACGTCTTCATGGCCTCTTCATGACATCCTTTGTACTGGTCATCTACAACATTTGTGCTATTTAGAAAATCCAGTAGCCTTGTTTCCTGTGCTGTCACCTTTAATTGAGATTTATCACATTTAAAAACACATTAATAGAGATATATCATTTTTAAAAGCATTTTTAGGAGGATAATTTTTCAAATCTTCTTATATTTGTTTGTATGAAACATAATTCTTACTTTGTAGCAGACAGCTGTGAAAAAAAATATTGTAGCAAGAAGCACTCTTTTTTTGTACTCCATTTTTTTTCCTCTTCTTCTACAGACTGAAAGAAAGTACTGCAGGATCACATGTGGATAGAAAAAAGTTCTTTAACACTTTACATGGTCCAGAAACTTTGATGTGGAAAAAATATATAAGTAGAAGACTAAAAAAAACTAAAAGGCACTTACCAGAAGCAAGGAAAGTAAACTTGTGCTAGCAACTCACAGCAAAGGGTCCATCAAACAGCCGGGACACCCAATAGGGTCTGGAGAAGTGAAGCAAGTTATCTTACCATAGAACTTCTTAGTCTTTCCTGTGGAGGAAGTAACATGGCACCGGGGGATTTGTTTTCCACTGATTTTTCCTGTTATTTGTCCTTCTGGAGCTACTGAGTTTCTGTAACCTTGTTTAGATTTGTCAAGTAATGTCTACATAACTTAGCTCTTTTAAGCCCAACCAAAGCACCAAATTGCCTTTACATCCCTGTTCTCACATTATTTCAGTATAACTGATGGGACCAAATACCACAGTCCTTGTTCCATGCAGATTTTATCTAAAGTAAACAAGAGACTCTAGCAGCCCTACTTGGACAAATGAGGGCATATTAAAGTTACAGGAATGAAACTGTATGAAAACAAGCTGTTGTTTAACAGAACTGCTGTCCACACTGGGGTGCACCTTAACTTTATGTACGTAATGTAGGAAGGAGTAAGAGCAGCACATTTAAAAAAAAGTTCCTTTTGAGATTAAAGTTGAAATGGGCAGATTACAGTCATTGTTTCAATTCAAACAACTGACACAATTCCTATACCCTCAACAAATTTCCTTGTGTAGATCAGTTAGTGAAACAACTTGATCAGCTGTGTTATTGTGTATTCAGATACAACATACATCGTCCTTATTGCACAAGGGTGTAAACATCAGTATTCTTGCATCTGTTCATTGCACAATTTCCTGGATGCCCTTATACTCATTACCACACTGTGTTTACGCGTTAAAAGAGCAATAACTTCCTTGCTACTAAAACTGATTCTGAAGTATGATTTCACTAACTCATGTTGTATAATAGATTACTATTTTGAGTAATGACCCCAACACTGAATACAACCTTTGCCATTGTCTGCCATCTTTGCTCTACACCTAGTTTCCCAGTACTCCTGTCTACTTTCTTCATCTCCCTCACTATCCCGCTTTTTCTTTGTTAACCTTTGTTCTTTGAATATTTTTCTTTGTAGAGCACCAAACATCTTGCTGCCAGTTTCCCTCAGCCCTGCAGCTGTCATCTGCTAACTCTTCGCTACTCCTCAGAGGCTGTCGCAACTCCTTCATGAACTCTGTGTGACATTCTTACTTCCTCAACATTCACCATTTAATCCTTGGCTCAGCCTTCACTTGTTTCCATTTCTTGATTTCTAAAGCCATGTGACAGCCTACCATCCACAGCCTAGCCACATTCTCCCCCGACACCACCTTCCAGTCTCCTCTGCCTTTCAGGTTGCACCTTCTGCAACAGATATATGGTGCTATGCATTTACTGCCTTCCTGATTTCTATTTTTTTAAACCAAGGAGATTCTGTTTTTAGTATTGGGTTTGCATACTCTGTTTTCTTCCCATCTACTGGAGAGAGAGAGAGCGAGAGAGAGAGAGAGAGAGAGAGAGAGAGAGAGAGAGAGAGAGAGAGAGAGAGAGAGAGAGGAAGTGCAGTTGCAAAGGTCTTAAGCAAACCCTCAAATCTTTATAAAACAGAAAGTTGACACAGTGGTTTAGTGAAATATGTTTAAACAGCCACACTACAGTCAGTGACCAGAGCTGTGGTCCACCATTGCAGAGAAGAAGACAGGACAAACACATCCTGCAGTGTTAAATGAAAAAGAATGAGGTCTGGCTTCCTGTCAGGCTCAGGAAGTCTCACAATATCCGAGCATTGTCTTTTATTCAGTTCAGCAGCTTCTTTGTTGCATGTTTTTCAATGACGTCCACAGAAATGTTCACAACCTGGTCAAGAATCAAACATGCACAGGTTTCGTGTTAGCCTAGATTCTCTCGGTTAAGTGATGTCTGGCTGGGTGGTTGGCATCAATCGATATTTAATTAGCAAGTAATTAATTATCAAAAAAAAAGCAAGAATGACCCTACCAATTAATCCAGATTGTCTAATAAATCAAAAAAGCTATGGCAAGTACAATTTTCTGTCAATATTACTGTCTTAATTAGGGATGGAAATCGAGAACCAGTTCTTCTAGAAAACTGGTTCCCAGTAGTCCAATTCCTTGGAATTGTTCACCTGCCTATCGATCAGGCTTATTGGTTCTTGCGCTCGCACTACAATCAACCGATATCAGTTCACGTGTCAGAGGAAGAAAAAAGTAACACCGTCTAGTGTGGACATGGACATTTAATTTATTTTTATTGCTCAAAAAGACAAGATAAATGGCAAAGTGCAAAACTGCATCCAGGACAGAAATAACCGCATTATGCTGCTGACACTAACTTCAGTACTTTGCAAGCATCAGCCAAGATAGCATGCTAATGCTAAGCTAGCCAAGAACCCAGAGTGAAAGCTGAGTGAATGCCGACCCCAGCTGCCAGACCCTGAACCTTGACAGGTAACAAGAAGATGAGCAGTTAAGCTGCAGCTTCACTTTCTACCTGTTTATGTTTCTAATCAAAATCCCTGTGGCCCTTTTTGGTGTTGGTCTTCTTTTTCTTTTGGTGTGTGGTCAGCTTTGTATTCTACTACGAGAAAGATGTTAGAGACGTGTGTCCTCATTAGGTATTTGTGTTGGTGTGTATAACCTTAGCCTCAGGTTATATTGTTAAATGGTGATTATGAGTCAGTGGGTTTCAGCTGTTTTACAGAGTAACAGGAAAGTAACGTAATGAGTAGTAAAATGAATTACTTTTTCCTGGCAGTAATTAAGTAACGTACAGCTTTAGTTTTGAGAAAAGTGTTCTGGGTAATATGTGCAGTAATTACTTTTTTGAGTAACACTGATCACAGCAAAGTGAGGAAATACCTCAACAAACATGCACAAATATTTGACCCACAGCAACAATTAATTTGCATGAATGTAATTTAAGTTTATAAGTCTGAATATTTGTAATAAATTATACATAATTATTATTTTTAGTTATTCGGTTTAGTAACATGAACGAAGTGGGCTTATTTGTGTAAACAAACAAAATGATCACGTGAGAAGTTTCAGTTTTGTAAAATCTCCAGTGAAAGCGAATTTATTAACACAGGATATATATGAAACTTTAACAATGGCAGTTCATTCATACACTGGGACACACGAAAAACGAATTCAGTTTGAATAAAATGTTATTTATATGGCACCAAACCACAACACGTTGCTTTATATTGTAAGAAAAATCCCTACAATAATACCAATTAATAAAGACTAAACAAAACCAAAAACCTAAGTATGCCCATGATTCAGTAGCTTGTACAAACCCCTTTAGCAGCAGTAGCTTGATATAATCATTCTCTGTATGACTTTGTCAGTCTGTCACATCATTGTGGAGAAATTTTGGAAGTTGCTTCAGTTTCTTGAGGTTTGCAAAAATTTGTTCATGCACAGCTCTCTTAACAGCTCAGCATTTCAGGTAGATTGTGGTCTGGACTTTGACTGGTCTCAGTGCAACACCTTCATTCCTTTCTTACTCAGCCATTATGTTGCAGATTTGCTGCTGTGCTTGAGATCATTGTCCTGTTGCATGAGCAAGTTTGAGTCAAACTTTAAATGTCAGGCAGATGGCCTCACATTTGACTCTGGAATATTTTAGTATACAGATGAGTTCAAAGTCCACTCAGTGACTGCAAGTGTTGGGTAGATAGCTTGTACTGGAAGGACTGTAAGGTGCTTGTTCAGGTTTGCAGCTACCACTCCCCGGAGTGTCGACCAGAACACTGCTCAAGGCCCGGATGAATGTTCAGAAGGGAGACAATGAAGACACCGAGGATAGTGCAGACTCTTGTATTGACTTCACACAGTTGAAGGTAACAGGGATTGTCAGAGGAGCAGGTATTGCATACAGGTTTAGGTGCGTGGGCATGGGTGTGTGTGTGTGTGTGGTCTGTTGCTCATTAACGCACACTTCTCACGGAATAACCAATTCTCTGCCGGTAATCTGGAGCAGAAAAGCTCAGGTGCTTTGCCCACGTTTCTCCCTGGACATAGTCTCTCATACAAAGCGGTGGGGTGACCTCTACTGGCCACTCTAAAAACTACAGGTGAACTAACAACTGAACAGAATAAAACCATAACTACGGGGCCTTTTGTACAGCAAGGTTCCCAGGTCCTGTGACTACAAAACAAGCCAAAGCAGCTTTACAAATCTAAGCTGTGCTTCATGATGTTTTTAGATAGAAGAAGCTTTATCCTGGCAAAACCTTCAAACAACCTTCATACCTGTTCAGAGTTTTTCTAATTGTCCTAAAGTTTAATACAGTGGAACCCTGACTTACGAATACCCCGTTTCACGAAAAATTCAAGTTACGAAGGCACTGAACGGCAATATTTTTGCCTGCCTGCCGCCAAGATGCGGTTTGTGATACATGTGGCAAGAAAGTGAGGTGTTGTGGCGACACCATTTACCTCGTCAAACACCTCAGAGTAAATCATATCACAGAATATGACAAGCGTATGTTGAGGCGAACTAAAGACGAGGAGGGGGACAGGTGCTGCTAGGGCGAGACAGACGACTCTCGAGGAGTCCTTTAGTGCTGCAGGCAGGCAACATGCTCAAATGGCGCACAACTTCAGTTTTCTGTATGATAATTCTGCATTATTAAGTGATAAGAACAAGTAATCTGACGTCCTGTAATCATTATGAAGCTATAATTTGAGATACAATAAAAGATACAGTAAAAAAAAAAAGTTTTTGTACAGAGTATCGGTATCGGATCAGTATCGCCGATACCACCCTGAATTATACTTGGTATCGGGTCGGAAAGAAAATCAGTGGTATCGCACATCACTACTGAATGCCACTTACCCTAATCAGTAAGGGCGTATTTAGTTTAGTCCTGTGAATCATACATTAAAGTTTTCCTGAAAGTCGTTTATGTTGTAATATACATATATTAAATATAATATACAATCATTTTCCAGAATTGCATTAAAGAATTATTGTATTTCCATTGTTGAATACTTGGAGGTACACCAGAAGCAACTGTACCAAACCTTTATTCTGACCTTATCGACACATATCGGCTTTTTTCATTCCCATCACTCATTTCCTATAATCATTTTAAAGGCATGCAAACCCTAACAAGAAATAATAAACACATACTGTATATATATTTCAAGTATGCTGTACATTTTTCTAGCGTGCATAAAGAAAATAAAAACTGAGTTTATAATTCATAATATATGACAGAAGCAGAAAACTGTATTTGACTATATTTTGACACAATACTGCAATTCACCACAATCTGCCAAATAAAGACCTAAAAAAAGGTGTATGAATAATCAAAGCAATATTGCAGATTATAAAACCCAGAAAACTCTGAATGATAACTGTTTTTGCTAAACAGCTAAAGAAACAGAAGATAAGGCTGCAAGCACTGATACAAGCCACAGGGTGGCGACAACAGCTGGAGGAGACCTGAAGACATGGGAAAAAAGCATATTATTATTATTATTATTATTATTATTATTATTATTATTATTATTACAAAAATAATCATTAATAATAATAGTTTACCTGTCTCGCTCTGCAACAGCTGTGGTAGTCTCCTGACCTACTGACATCCTGGATTGATAAAGGAGAGAAAATACTTTAAGTAAAATCTACTGACACGTGGTTTTATTTAAACCACACTCAACCCCAGTGGAGATGTGGAGAGCAATCCTCACATTTTAAAATCCTCTTTTTGCTACTTTTCACATCACTTAATTTTACATCAGAGTTTATAAAAGCTTTGATAAGCTGAGTATTCCCCAGTTATTACTGTGTACTTACAGCAATAACAACCACTAAGTTATAACAGAGTAACAGACTGTTTCAGACACCAATATTTCCCTCTTTTGATTTATGGGGCTTAAGTATTTTAGTATATGCAACTAGAACTTTTTTTTTTCAAATACATAAAAAACATATTTATATATTTAACATCACACTGAAAGATACATTTGTAGTTCTAAGTTTAATTTCTGTAGAACTAATAAAAAAAAAATTCACTTTACTTGAGAGAATATGAATCTTACCGTGAAAAGATGTAACAGTTGTGTGAGCTTTTCAGTCCCGACTGTTTCAAATCAATCTCAAGGTATTCGTCACCATCCGATGTAGTTTTTGTTTCCACTTGTTCCACAGTGAAAACTTCTGCTGGAGATAAGAGTATTTCATCCTGTTCTTGACCGCACACATAGTCTTTCAGGTTGACAAAGAAGCATGAAGTGAGATGTAAAATAGTATTCTCATTGACATCTTCAAGTCTCTTTAGCTCTTCATAGTCTGAATAAGCTAAAGTGAAACTTGTAAATCTCACTGTGGAGCCTTTCTGTGGTTGGTTTTGACCATCTTGAAAAACATAAACGTTCTTGCACTCCTTTGGCTTCAGCAGCCTCATGGAGTCCATCAGCAGGAAATGAAGAGACTTGAGGTTGAAGTGGTCTTCATAGATGCTAACATTTCCACCCATTGTCTCTATTGCTTTGTTCAGTGTTTGTATGAACGATTTATCCTCATTAATATAGACTGAAAGTGCAGCACTATGCTCTTTTCGTCCTTGAGGGATCTGCTTTGAACACTCAATACTTTTATTCCATGCTTTCTGAAATCCTTCACTGTTATTTAGTTCTTGTTTTAACACATCTGACTCGATGAACTTCTTCATGGCCTCTTCACGGCATCCATAGTACAGATCATCCACAACATTTGTGGTCTTTTGGACATCCAGTAGTCTTGTTTCCTTCGCAGTCACCTAATTGATATATCACATTTAAAAAGACATTTAAAAAGACATTTTTAAATGTATAATTTTTTAACCTTCTAATATTTGTTTGAATTATGATTCTTACTTTGTAATAGACAGCTATAAAAATTATTGCAGCAAGAAGCATTCTTCTTTTCTGCCCCATTTTTCTGCCTCTTCGTCTACAGACTGCAAGAAACCACTGCAGGATCAAATGCGGATAGAAAAAAGTTCTTTAACACTTTACACAGTCCAGAAACATGGAACTGACAAGATGTGAATGATCAATTATTTGTTTAGTTTCCTTTGAATATGACAACTTCAAAGTGTTAATGTTGAAAAGGCTGAAAGGCACATACCTGAAACAAGGAGAGTAAACTTGCCTTAGCACCTCACAAAAAAGGGTGCAACAAACTGCAGGGAAGCCACAAGCACAGCAGGCTCCAGGAAATTTGGAAAATATATATTATGCAGCAGTAAGTGTCATAGTAATCCAGAAGTTAATAAATTGCTTGTAACTGCATACGGTAAAGTTTGAACAGGATGTGAAACTCATGATCATGGGCCTCATAACGAGAGCAACAGGAAACAAAACAGAGTGAAAGAGCGTTGAGACTGTAAGTGGGTGTGAACATTACTGCCTTAGAGGGGGATGAAGTTAACTGTCACTGTTGCATGATAACATACTTTGCTTATGCAGACAGTGCGTGTTCAGCCCTTTAAAATAGTGAAGCCTGTGTGCTTCCAATTTGAGATCTACCGGACTGCGCTTTGGGTGGTGTCGTGTGGATCTACCACATATATGTGCTTAATAAATAATTGTTGTTGACCGGACCTGCTCTGAGTATTTGTTGTTTATTCTCAGCCCATCATAAAAGAATCGGGACAGAAATGAAATACATTATCTTACTATGCAGTTCTTTAGTCTTTCCTGTGTTAGGAAGTAACTTCTCACTGGAATACCTGATATCCAGTCATCCTGCTTTATCCACTGAGTTCCTGTAACCTTGTTCAGATTTGTTTTATAACCAGAGAAATCGCCACAGCGCTGTGAAAAAGTATCTTCCCTTTCCTGAGTTTTTCTTCTGTGTGTGTGTGTCTTTTTCCCACACTTACATGTTTCAGATCATCAAATAACTTTTAACAATTCTGTTTTCAAGGATTCAAGGAAGCTTTATTGTCATTCTCATCGCATGTTTACATGAGATGGAACGAAATTACATACCCACAGGTTTTCCACAGGTTTTCCATAAAAACAACAGAATGACAGGTAATAAAATAGTACCAAATAGTAATAAAATAATACAAATAAGTAATAAATAATACAGATAAGTAATAGAATAATACAAATTAAGTAAAGTGCAACAACCTGAGTAACAGTATAAAGTATAGAAGTGTAGGTATAAGTATTTTAGCAGCAAAGTATCTGTAGTGATTACACCACAGTAGCAGTTTCTTGTCCATTATGTATTGAGATGTCTCACAGCTTCTGGAATGAAGCCGTTTCTCAGTCTGGGGGTTTTGCATTTAATGGTGGTTTTGTTTTGAAACAATGATTCCATATAAAAGAAAAGAAAAGCAAAGTTATCCAGCCTACTGTGTAAAAAAGGTTATTGCTCCCTAAAGCTAATAACTGGTTGTGACACCCCTGGCAGCAAGAGCTGCACACAAGCATTTGGCAATGAGGCCTTCACATCTTTATGGATCAATTTTATCCCACTCTTTTTTGCAAAATTGTTTTAATTCAGTCACATTTGACAATTTCAAATCATGAACAGACTTTTTAGGACGTTCCAAAGTGTCTCGGCTTATTTCAAGTCCAGATATTGACTTGGCCACTCCAAACCCTGTTTTGATGAGCCATTCAGAGATGGACTTGCTAGTATGTTTCCAATCATTGCACTGCTGCATAACCTGAGCTCTTGAACGTCAGGGCATAAACTGATGGCCGGTCATGCTTCTTCAGAATTTTTTGGTAGAGAGCAGAATTCATTCATCCATCAAGTCGTGCAGGTCCTGCATCCTGACACAAGGATGGATGTTTTATATCCAATTCTGACCCTAGCATCCAAATGTTGCACCAGAAATCAAGATTTGTTAGAGCAGGCAATGTTTTTCAATTCAATTTTATACAGCGCCGAATCACAACAACAGCCACCTCAAGATGATTTATATTGTAAGTTAGACCCTACAATAATACATACAGACAAAATCCCAACAATCATATGACCCCTATGATTAAGCACTTTGGCGACAGTGAGAAGGAAAAACTCCCTTTTTAACAGGAAGAAACCTCCAGCAGAACCAGTCTCAGGGAGGGGCGGCCATCTACCGCGACTGGATGGGGTCAGAGAAGGAAGACAGGACAAAGTCATGCTGTGGAAGAGAGCCAGAGATTGTAAAATACTACCCAATCTACTTATTGTTGCCTTCCTATCAGCTGGAGACAGTCTGGCTATTCTCATCTGACCTCAAAACACTTTCACTCAGAGAACCGCTGCTCACTGGGTTACACAGTTTTGTGCAGGAAAATCCCAGCAGACCAGCACTATCTGCAATATTCAGACCACGTTCAGTCACTTGGACTTTATCAGGTTGTTTTCACCATGACTACATATCTAAATGCTTTGAGTTGGTGCCATGTGATTGGATTATTAGACATTTGTATTAACAAGCTAAGTATATCTAATAAAGTGGCCATAATGGCTTTGTTCGCCTTATGGTGATGGATACATCACACCCAGTATTTCCCACCACAAACAACGCTTACCTTTTATAGAGAGGACTACATGTTTTTGTGCACTTAAGTGCAGCCTCACCCAAGGCCACTTCAGAAGAACCTACAGCCATGTTTTTGGACACAGACAAGCCTCGGCAGCAGATCCCAACCCTTCCAACCACTGTACCACCACAGCAGCCAGGCGGACTGGTATCTTTTCATACAAAGACAAGACAAAGGGGATTTCTGAAATTCCAAATTATTTGGTTTTTATTTGAAAGGTGTATAAAGGTAAATCAAACTCAGAGTGCATGTAATGTAATGTAAAAGAATAAAAGCAGCAATCCCGCAGTAATTTAAAAATACAATAATTCCCTGATCTGAGTTTTGAACAACAAAGAAAAAAAAAAAAAACAGCTTTCAGTAGCTTTCACTTCATTCCCTTTTTGAAGAGGAAAAAAAGTCTGTGAATTTGGAATCATGTGGAATCAGTGAGGTAGAGAAACCCGAAGTTAATGTGCTGATAAAAAACAGGCTAAAATAATTCAGCAAAATGCACAAAAACACACATCATTGATATTATTTCCCAAATTTAACCACTTTTCATAGTTTAAAAAAAAAAAAGAAAGATTGTTGAGGTGACCCAACAAGTGCTAAATCAATGAGTCTAAATGTGCAAATAGATCCCTTTTGTGCAGCGGAGAGTTTTCTTATCGTCACAGTAAATCCTCTTTAACAACTGTGCTGTTTGTAGTCAGACTGGACTGTTGCATTGAGGATGGGGGTGTTGGTGAACTCCACAGTGCACGCTTTAGAGCCGCAGAGAGCCCCTTCAAGCTCCAGGACGGTCACATTGTTTGGTGCAGCTGTACTGAGGATGTTAGCAGGGACAAAAAGTGTCATCTGAGGCCCTCGAGTCGGCCAGTAACGTCCTACATTAAAGCCGTTTATCCAGATCTGTCCCTGAAAAACACAAAATCACAAAGACAAGCTACTTAGCCCATTTTTCATCAAAATAAAATTAAATAATTAACAAAAATTAAAAATATCTTGTGTATCTATCTAGATGTCAAAGGTCTAATACACCACCTGGTCCTAAAAAATTGTACACAATAATTTCATTTACCAGGATGCAACTAAAAATGAATATTCAGTCTGTATACAGTCACATAAACACATGTACTTTGAGGTCAAACTGTCACCTTCTATCCAGCAGACCCTCTAAAACCAAAAATATTAAATGCATAAGAACATTCAGCAGAGAAAAGCAAAACCTGTCTTTTGACAAGTTAGCACCAGTGCGTGCTATAAAACATGTCACATGCCTTTCTCCAACTGCTCAGCTTGATGTAGGTGTCCTGAGGGAGGTCTGGGATGCCGTCGGGTATCACGAAGCTTCCCCCGTAGAAAGCTGGAGGGGAGAGATCAGCTGGCTGAGGTGGATCAAAAAGTGCAGGCTCTTTTTCTCCGAGGAGGCCCTTCATGACTGCTTCATCAATACTGAGACTGTACATGGTCCAGTCGGTGAGAAGGTCCGCCCCCAGGGTCAGATTAGACACCAAGCCCTGTGATAAGAGAAGAGAAGATCTCACGGGACTGTTTTTTTAAACAGCTAACAATAATAATAATAATAATAATAGATAAACAGAAAATAGTTTTGTTTGTGTGTCAATTATTATGTTTTATTATCTGATCTCTGATTGATGAAACTCTGAAGAACCAAAAAAAACCCTACATGAACCTCTGGACAATTTTTACAAAAGTGACCAAATTCCGCATGACCATAGACCTGGGATACTTACACAAACACTAAAATGTCCAAAGGACAAACATCAGCACGACATGTTGTAGCACAGAAACAAACCTTGAAATCGTTGATCTGTTTTCCGTAGTTTACTCGGCCCATGTTCTCCACCAGTATGTCCACCTGACTTCGAGCCTTCCCGGTTACATTGATGCTTAAGACTTTATCCCTTTCAAGAATTCCTACAGCCAGCTTGAGAAGAAATAAAAAAAAATCTGTAAAAAAAATCCAGATTATAGCAGAAATAATCACATTTTCTTGATCAGTGCAAAGCAGTTTTTGGGGAAAAAGTGGAGATTATATCAAGTTTAAAAGCTTAACCTGTTTTGTTTACTAATCTATCTTATTATACTACCTGTAGTTTTAGACTTAAATGAAAATGTAAGAAAGATTAAGAACCACGAGGAGGTAACGGAAATGGCACTTTTAAAATATTATTTTCAAAATAATAATAACAAAAAACCCCACACCAAGTATCACATCTGAAAAAGATTTTAAAGGAAATTTGAGGGAAAACTAAACATCTAGAGCTCCTTTTTCTTTTCTTTTAATTTCAGTTCTTTTGAGATGAAGGAAGAAGAATCCAGATGCAAAAAAAATAAATAAAAAAATAAAACCTACTCAGTGAAAAAGGAGAGAATGATTTAAAGGTCTAATATATATATTAGGGGTGCAACGATATTCGTATCGATATTGAACCGTTCGATACAGTGCTTTCGGTTCGGTACGCATATGTATCGAACAATACAAAATTTTTGATTTATTTTATCAACTTTCCTTCTGACGATGCTGTCTGTGTTGAGCGCTCAGTGAATCTGCGTTCGACTACTCCGCCTAGGCTCGACAGTGCAGCCTAGGCGGAGTAGTCGAACGCAGATTCACTGAGCGCTCAACACAGACAGCATCGTCAGAAGGAAGAGCGCAGGGCATTCAGATCTGGCGTTTGGAATTATTTTGGTTTTCATGTGACGTATGACCCTGAAGGTAAGCGAGTCATGGACTAAAGTAAAACAGTATGTTTGCCATGCAATGCTCAATTACATGGGTGGGAGCTAGTGTGTTAACGCAGTTAGCTCGTTAACATGTTGGCCATCTAGCCCCATGCACGGGGCGATCGGCGGTAGCTCGTTAACGGAGATTTGCCGTGTTGTGGCGTTAAGGTCATTTCAACGAGATTAACCTGAAAGCACTAGTGGGAACACAACGAATATGACTGCACATTTACGCCGACATCATCCTAGTGCAAAGACAAGTGGAAGCAGAAAAAAACAAGCAAGCATGCTACTAACTTTAGCCGAGTCATTTAGACAGCTGTTGGCACATGATTCTCCTTATGCTGCTGAGAATATAGCCCAGAAGAAGCGGATAGTATAGCTTTTATTTTGGAAAGAGACATTTCTCTGTAATAAACTCTCTTTTCCAAAGATGAGTGATTCCTCAATCAGATACAGGGCTCGCAATATCGCTAGCCCGACGTCCCGGGGCTAGCGATCTTTTCAGTCGGGCTACCAAAATCTATCTCTTCCCTGCCCGTCGGGCTATTGTAGGAAAAATATATGTCAATGCTTTTGCATTCTTTCGGAAATGTAGCTGGGTAATTATGTCATTGGCATCGGTGAGCCACTGTCAATATGTGACATATTGAAATCGCGTTTGAATTTGCGCTTGTTTTTTTGCTTTCACTTTGCAATCGTGCGAACTGTGTATAGAGAGCGACAGCACTGATCTGTGAGTGATGATAATTTGTGCACCAATTCCTCTGACATCGTCTTATTAATTGTTAGCTTACTATGCAAACATGACAAGTGAAATCTCCCGCAGCAAGCTTAAACATGTGAGAGGTTGATCGCGCAGAGAATCGCTGAGCTTATGTGAGTGCGTGTGTAAAAGCAGCAGGATTTATATTTGACTACGATGACCTGGATGACTGAGAACCTTCACAGACAGATATATATTTTAGTTCTGCTGAGCCAAATAAGACAGGTCAGGGTGAAGAAGTGACAGCCAAAGAAAAGCTTACCACAAAACGGAGAAGTTATGACAAATCAGACTATAAGGCAAAAAGAAAGTGCAGCTTTATGGTTTTATGGACAAAAGAATTTCTGTGGCTGCAATATGACGAGCTAAATAACCAGGGCTGCACATAAGTGGTCCGCAGGTGCGCATTCGCTGTCAAAATAAAAAACACGCACAAGGGTTAGGGTTAAATTTAAAAACTGTACTTTTGAGTTAAAATATATATTTATAATTTTAATAAATGACAAATTAAAAATGCATGAACATTTTTTTTGTATCGAAAAAAATATCGAACCGTGACACCAAAGTATCGAACCGAACCGTGAATTTTGTGTATCGTTGCACCCCTAAAATAATATATATATATATATATATATATACACATACACATATATATAGCCCACCGATGCCTTCTTGTTCCAGTAGCCCACTTTTCATCAGGGTGCCCTGGTTCCTCAACACCTGACGCGGACCTTGTTGATCCGGGCGACGTCCGAGCCGGCATGCCTTCATATTTATCTGTCTCGCTCATGTCTGCGGTAGGCTTGCTTAGCATAGGGGGTCTAGCCTTAGGACCCTTACTGGATACAGACACCCCAGGCAGGAATCGAACTTGCGATCCTCTGTTCCAAAGGCGTGTAGTCTAACCACTACACTATCCAGCTGCTTGAAACCTGTATCCCCCGTAGTCGGTTACCAAGATTACGTGAAGTACCCTCAGAAGGTCTGCTAGATGATGTTAATGCAGCACTACGGACGATACCTACAACCACGATTACCGACACTAACAAGCTGATCTACAATACGGCAGCAGTGATCAGTGAGATGCTTGGCTACAAGTTGAACAGCCACAAGGGGCAGTACCCTCCATGGAGAAGGAGGCTAGAGGGCAAGATCAAAGTAGGAGGGAGGTTAGCCAACTAATGGAGTTGCAGAAAGGTGCGACACAGAAGGTGCATAAGAAATACAGCAAGCTGTCCATACCTGAGGCCTTGGAAACTGCCAAGCAAAGACTCACAGCCTTGGCCAGCCGCTTGAGGAGGTACACCAGAGAGATAGAAGGCAGGAGAATAAACCAGCTGTTCTCCACAGAACCAGCAAAGGTGTACTCTCAGTGGCAAGGGAACAATAATAATAATAAGAGAACAGCACCACCAAGGCTGGAGACGGAGCAATACTGGAAGAGCATATGGGAGAAGGACGCAACCCATAACGGCAATGCTCAGTGGCTAGTGGATCTGAGGGCAGACCACAGCGACCTCCCTGAACAGGGTCCAGTAACCATCACAGTGGCAGATATCCAAGAAAGGGTCTCCAGTATGAAGAGTTGGACAGCACCAGGGCCCGACATGGTTCACGCCTACTGGCTGAAGAAGCTGACTGCACTCCACGAGCGTCTGGCAGCACAAATGAACCAGCTGCTAGTTAACGGGAGACACCCGGAATGGCTAACTGAAGGCCGGACGGTCCTGATCCCCAAGGACCCCAAGAAGGGACCGGTCCCCTCCAACTACCGACCAATAACCTGCCTCAGTACTACATGGAAGCTCCTGTCAGGCATCATATCGGCTAAGATGAACAGGCACATGGGTCAATACATGAGCGGGACACAGAAAGGGATTGGCAAGAATACCAGAGGCGCAAAACACTAGCTACTGGTAGACAGAACAATCAGCCGAGACTGCAAGACCAGACTGACCAACCTGTGCACTGCCTGGATTGATTACAAGAAGGCCTATGACTCAATGCCCCACAGCTGGATACTGGAATGCCTAGAATTGTACAAGATCAATGGGACCCTAAGAGCCTTCATCAGGAACTCAATGGGGATGTGGCGTACAACACTAGAGGCCAACTCCAAGCCCATAGTACAAGTCACCATCAAGTGCGGGATCTACCAAGGAGATGCTCTGTCCCCACTGCTGTTCTGCATAGGCCTGAACCCCCTCAGTGAGATCATTAACAAGACTGGCTACGGATACCGACTACGGAACGGAGCAGTTGTCAGCCACCTCCTGTACATGGATGACATCAAGCTGTATGCCAAGAGTGAACGAGACATCGATTCACTGATCCACACTACCAGGCTATACAGCAATGACATTGGAATGTCATTCGGACTGGAGAAGTGTAGTCGGATGGTAACAAAGAGAGGGAAGGTAGTCATAACTGAGGGGATTGAACTACCAGGAGGCAACATTGCAGACATAGAGGACAGTTACAAGTACCTGGGGATCCCGCAGGCGAATGGGAACCATGAAGAGGCCACTAGAAAAGCTGCAACCACCAAGTACCTGCAGAGGGTCAGGCAAGTCCTGAGGAGTCAGCTGAATGGTAAGAACAAGATCCGGGCCATCAACACGTACGCCCTGCCCGTGATCAGGTACCCTGCTGGGGTAATAGGCTGGCCAAAGGAGGAGATAGAAGCCACTGACATAAAGACAAGAAAGCTCCTTACCATGCATGGAGGGTTTCACCCCAAGTCCAGCACCCTGAGGCTGTACGCTAAGCGGAAGGAAGGGGGCCGGGGACTGGTGAGTGTCAGCACCACAGTCCAGGATGAGACAACGAACATCCAAGAATACATTGGGAAGATGGCCCCAACTGACCGAGTGCTCAGTGAATACCTCAGGCAGCAGAAACCCAAGAAAGAGGAGGGAGACAAGGAACCATCATGGAAGGACAGGCCCCTGCACGGTATGTACCACCGGCAGATAGAGGAGGTGGCTGACTAAATACTTTTTTGCCCCACTGTGTGTGTGTCATATATTTATATATATATATATATATATATATATATATATATATATATATATATATATATATATATATATATATATATATATATATATATAAATATAAATAAAGTTCAGTTAATAAACTGAACTAATAAAGACGAAATGACTTTATTAGTTCTACCTTAATTGTGGAATATCTCTTTTTTATTTATCCTGCTGTTGTTTGGCAGTAAAGTGTGCCGTCCTTGTCGTGTCATTGTATGCGGTTGTACTTTGTGCTTATTGCAGATCAGTTCTTTTCAGTGTTTCATTTCTGTTTTCATCTTTTGTAACATATCCAGCTGCATCTTTAATGATTTTATTATGATTTTTTTTCTTGTTTTATCCACAGCGGTTACTGCAAAAAAAATTATGGGTTTTGATGCAAAAGACATCGAAGTTTGTTAATGAATAAATAAGTGACTTACTAAACATGAACACAGGAGCCTAATCAAAAAAAACAAGACAACAACTTAATGAAAGCAAAAGTTGTGTAAGTTTAATGATGCATACGTTTGGCTTCCACCGAAATATTTAAGAACAACAGCTAGTCTAAACTTGAACTGACTGAGCGAACTGTGATAAAGTCTGGCTTCATATGAAGAAGAACCTCCACCTAACATCTGATACTCACCCCGTCCACTGACACGTATGCTCTGTCATGGACCCCATTCAGTGGAGATGACAGTGGAGTTGGTGTGGTGCAGTCCATGGGCAGGATGGTCCTATAAAGCATAAAACCAAAAGCCTAGAGGAGCATAAGAGACTCGTTAATGACAGTACAAAGTTATTATTGCTGATAAAACGGGAAAAACGGAACAATTACTGGTACCTGATTCAAGTCGATGAAAGTCTGAGGATGGATGCTTCTGACAGGGCCAGAGAGAGACAGTACGTCTAGGGCATCCGACACGGTCTGGAGCTGCAGGTGGCACAAGGTCAAACTTTAATCTTTAATTTTCATCAGTCCATAAGCTTCATTATCCATTTTTTAATAAAGCAATGTGAAAATCATTATTAAAGTGCTAAAAAAGTAGCTGTTTGTCAGAGATTTACAGTTAACAAACAGTCAGGTGAATAAACAACACTGAGACACTCGAGATAGTTAACGTGCTGCACGGGTGAATCTCAGACAGAGCGACACCACGAACTGCAGCATTCGTTTATTTTTATAGGTTACATCGTCAATATGCAAATATAATCACATTTCCTGTTACGCAGGTCCTGATGCTGTCTGTGTGTAAGCTGTGTGTGTGTGTGTGTGTGTGTGTGTGTGTGTGTGTGTGTGTGTGTGTGTGTGTGTGTCACAAAGTGTGTGTGCTAATAATGTCACAGGGTGAGCTTCCTGTTTCTGCAGAGTTGGTACATTGTGTCTGGTGAAATATGTGAACATAAGTATAACATAACATTTGAAGCATAATCCAATAAAACAGTAAAAACTCTATAACACTGTTTTAATGACTTTATTAAAGGTGATGAGTATCACCCACCTTCTTCATTGTTACGGCACCATACGCATACTTTGGAGTTGTTGGTGGTATCGGCCCTTCTGGTACCTTACTGTACTGTTGGAAAAATGCAAGTTTGTCAAAATGGCTTATACAAGAAAACCATACTCAAAAGAAACAATGAATTACTTATTGTAACTACAGTTAGCGTATGCTAATGAAATGCTGCCAGTGTTTTATTACCTTCACAGATATTAGACACTGTAAAAGTAGAAGCTTACGCTTGTTCGTACCATTTTGATCACCTCTCGGATGGCAAAATATTTCTCTGTGAGGTCTCCGGCTTCTGTGAGCGGAGCATCGTAGTCATAGCTTGTTGGCTGTGCAGCGTATGGCATATTGGCCCCTGAGGGTATTAAGTGACAGTCAGACAAAAGGCAGTGTTTTGTCAGAAGTCATGTGAAACAATCATCATCTCAGCAGATCAGTTTGTCAAAGTGGACTCACCATTCCAGTATCCAAAGTTGGTTCCTCCTATGAACATGTACCTGTGTGAGGAGGAAGGAAGGTGAGTACCGGTATATAAGCTAAAATATGCACCTGCTGTATTTGCAAATGTAGAGCAATTAGCTAGTATCCAATTATTTTACATAGCAATGTGTATATTCTTACAATAATTTAGCCCATTTCAATCACTGTTTGCCATAGTTGCAAACTCAAGATGGAAATGTTCAAGTGTGGATTTAAGATCAGACTCATTATTAATCACACACTACACAGAGTAATAATGTTTTACAGATCTGCTTCTTTTCACCTGCTCCCTGTAGATGTCACCTAAGAAGCTCATATGCCTCTTTGTTACCGTTATTCACAACTGTGTTGTCAAAGGAGATGTCTTTTTTTTTTATTGTAGAAGAAACATTTGGCTGAAACTTTTTGATCACACCACCCTGACACACTGTGGAAATGTAGAATGGTGTATAAACACAAGAGAATGAAAAAGGTAAATGAAGGAGAAATGCAAAGTGCATTATGGGATGGGGTGGTAGATCGGTACCAAAGATTTTTGTCACTTAAGCCTGTTGCAAGGTTGTTGCTAGGAACAGCTAATTTAATGTTTGTGTGGCAGTTGTAAAATTAAAACGATACAATACCAGTGCATAAATCATTTTAGCATCTTGCTAAGTGGCTGCTAAGCAACATGATGCTGCCATAATGTCTGATAGATAAGAACCTTCTATCATTTACCTGTGCACCATGTTTGGCCAATCACTGTATTAGGTGGCAGTTGTAGCAGTGGATTGATCCCTGGAGGCATCACTTCACCAATACATTTCTAGCTTTAGATGATACAGCCCTTCACTGTCTCTAACAATCAGTCTCTGAGATCCATAAACTCACAAGTTGACGTTTGCTCCCATGAGCAGCATCTCGCTGAGGACCTTAGCCACTGGAGTGGGCGACACAACCGAGTGATGTGATCCCCAGTGGTCCAGCCATCCAGTGTAAAATTCAGAGTTCACCTGTGAATTAAAAACAGCACCGTGAGCACCTAAAGAGAAAACGTACCATGCTGTGAGAACATTGTGAGGGCGACCCTTACCAAAGGCCCGTGAGGTTGAACTTGTCTCTGTGCTTTAAAGGCAGCAGTAACATTAGCACCTAGCAAAAGGAAGAGACAATAATAATCATGCATTTGTTTTTGCTACTTCCCTGTGAATGACTAATGAAATGTGACAAGGAGTCAGTGCAGAAAAAAAACAAGAAGTTTTCAGCTTAGAGTGTTCACCTCACTCTGCATTTTACCGTTGACAGATACCTACCCGGCCCAAAATCCACAGTGGCATAGAGGTCTTGTATTGAGCCACACTTGAGGTAGCCCAGCCCAGCCCCATCTGTAGTGAACAGCACCACCTCATCACCCAGGTAAGAGCGGAACAGCTTGGACAGGTGACGCATGTAGTTGTAGTCACAGGCAAAGTAACTGCCGTATTCATTCTCCACCTATCAAACAGGTATGTAATGATGATGTAAAACATAACAACAGCAGCTAAAGCAGGTACAAATCCAAACACCAGGAAAGTCCTGGACTCACCTGAACAGTGATGATCGGACCACCATTCTGATAGAGATACGGCTTTATCATAGGCAGCAACTTCCCCATCCATTTATCCACTGCTGCGATGTAGTCTGGAATACACAAATGACTCTGTTGCGAATTGTGCTGTATATACAATTTCTACTGGTTACATTACCATTTGCTTTTGTTTCTCACCTGAATCTGTAGAGCGCAGTACGATGTCTTTCTTTTTGAGAAGCCAGGCAGGCAGACCACCCTGGTTGGCAGAAATACACAAAAATAGATAACGTGAAATTTTAAATACACCATAAAGTCCAGTGAAACTTAAACAGCAGAAATATAACTTGCAATTCATACTAATATTAAGAAATTTTTGCTAAATGCATGTTTAAAGCTTTGAGGCATGGCATAGCATAGAAACTCAGTTTCTATTCGTTGCTAAAAAAGACAATTACTATGGGGACCACAGAGTATGTATTGCAGTAGAGGTTAATTATGAGGCGTGATGGGTTTCTGGGAATGTTATGATGCTTTGCACCAAAGGTTGGGAAGCTTTGCAATTCGGTTCATCCAGAGGGAAATATAAAATTTTACAGCGGTGTTCCGGGTCCCGAGAGGATCAACTCAACACTTGAAATTTGTTACTTATCCTTTTATCCATCAATTATTCATCAACAGTTTCTGGCCAAACATTTAAATAAAAAGAAAATCACTGCTATCTGATTCATAAATTTCTGCAGATTTCAGATGAAGATGATACTAAACTGCACAGTGCTTCTGTTATAACAGCATGACTTTGCAGCCTGGATGATGAACAGGCTTGACTGCCTTCCAGACTTCTCACCATCTAAAAGCATTTAGCTTTAGTAAACCAAAAATACTGCAAAGAAGACCCCCAGGGCTGTTGAGCAGCTAGATCTGATATGAAACAAGAGCAGGACAATAGTCCTCTCCCTAAAGTTGGTCACATCAGTTCCCACATGTTTAGAGACTGTAGTTAAAAGAACAAGGGATGCTACAGAGTGGTAAACATGGCCCATCCACAACCTTTTTGAGGCATATTGATAACCTTCAAATCCAAAATTACCTTTTTTGTGCTCAACTGTGAATAAAAACATCACCAAATCACTGCACTATCCGGTTGTTAAGTCTGACGTCACTAGCAGTGTCTGGACCTAAACTCCGCTGCAGGTCCATATATCAAACGATCACTATGGCATTACTGAGAGTTGAAAAACTGTCTAAAGTCTTTCATCTTTAATAAAATGATCAGCGTTCTGCTCTACCAGGTGTAACAATTGAGTTTAACATCCAGGCATCCATGAAAACGGAATTTATGACATTTAACGGAGTTAGAAGTTAGCAGGGAGTTAGCTCGCTAGCTTCTATCTAAATACAATATAGCATGTCCTGACTGCGGGGTTTTGGAAACAAATTAAAACATACAGCTCTGTTATCACTTCCAGCATAAATGAAGACGGAAAACTAAACAGCAGTGACGTTTGTAGGGTTACTGAAGTTGGGCTAGCTGGTATATAATGATGTGCTAGCGACACAGCTATGTTAGCATAATATAAACAAGCTAACTTTTTTTCCACTCGATAAAAGTTAACGTGAGTGTTCTCAGTGGTCAGGAACAAATGTAATCGCATGGCAGGATGCTGTAAAAGGACCAAACTTCAGCCAGGAGAACAACTGAGATAATCCATCCACAATACGAGGTTAGTCATTCATATACTGCTGCATGGGCTGGGCTGTAGTTACATCCTAAGGTTTTAAAAACTGAGCTTAAATAAATGATTAGTGGTAATAAAAGCCGAGGGAGGTCAACAGTGATCACTGACTGTTTTTTGAGATTAAATAGAAGAAAATACATAACATTAAACATGTTAACAACACAAAAGGCATATTAAACGCAGACTACTTTAGGCCCGGAAGTAGGATTCGTCACGTCATCACTTAACGACCGGATACACGGCGTCCCAGCTTTTTTGGAAACGACTGTGTAGATGACCAGGTAAGAAGCGGTTAAGGCTGATGGAGGGATTAGACTCTCCACATTATTAATAAAAGGCAAGTGCATGTTTTAAGTGTCCTGTAATAGTTTATTATAAAAACACAGTCAACAAACACTTTCACTCACCATGTCCCACTCTGCACATATGTACGGTCCTGGCCGGAGGATGACCAGCAAACCGATGTCCTGCGCCAGCTTAAGGAAATGCTCCAAATCTCTGTCTCCACTGAAGTTGTACAAGCCTGGAAGCGCTTCATGGTAGTTCCAGGGAATGTACCTGCAAAGTGACTGAAACGTCAGTGTCATCCAAACAAACAGGAAACCTGTCAGATGTGTTTGTGCTTTCATTAACATGAAGCTTTAAATCAAATCATACATCCTTAGTTCTATAACTATTTTGTCATGATTGCGCCATAAATTAATTTGGATTCACTAACATGTAATCTATTTACAGTTTAGTTTATAGAGCATCATAGTGCTAAGATTATGTGTTTGTTTGCATCAACAGAGCAAAACTGCCACAGTTATTAACTTATAAGCTGAGTTCATTCGCTTCAGTTTCCACATCAGTTCCACAGATATGTGAAGATTACAGAGAGTGAGAGGAAGTAAGCCTACGTCTGGATGGCGTTCAGGCCTGCCATGTACATCTTGAGCAGCCGATCTTTCCAGTAGACTCTGGGTATCCTGTTATAATGGATACTTCCTGATATGTATTGAAACTTCTCCCCATCTTTACAGAAGCAGTCATGCTGGTAGTCCACAGTGAATGAAGGAGATTCCCCGAGCTGCAGACAGATCACAACACAACAGATTCACATCTGAATCTTTTTTCCCCTTTTTTTTTTCATATTTGTCACACATAGATGTTTCATATCATTTTACAATTAGACATGGATAACCCAGCCACATACAAAATATTCATTTTAAATGATCATTTAATTTCTTAAGGGAAAAAAGTCATCTAAACCTACCTGGCGCTGTGTGAAAAAAGCTATTGCTCCCTAAACATAATAACTGGTTGGGCCAATCTTAGCACTAACAGCTATAATCAAGCATTTGCGATACCTGGCAACATCACTGTGGAGGAATTCGGCCCGCTCTCCTTTACAAAATTGTTTTAAATCACACACATTGGAGGATTTTCGAGCATGAACAGCCTGTTTAGGGTTGTGCCAAAGACTCTCAGTCGGACTGAAGTCCAAACTTTGACTTAGCTCAACAAAAGAAACCTTCATTTCTTTTTGTTGAGCCATTCAGAATTACTGGTGTGTTTCAGATCACTGTTCTGCTATGTAACTCCGGTGAGCTCGAGCTTCAGATATTCTCCTTCAGAATTTGCTGGTTGAGAGCAGAATTCATGTTTCTGTCAATTACAGCAAGTTGTTCAGGGTCTGAAGCAGCAAATCAGCCCCAGAACATAACAATAACACCACCATGTTTGACTGCTGGTATTATGTTCTTTTTATGCAGACCTTCCAAAAAGTTCAGATTTTGTGTCATCAATCCACAGAATATTTCCCCCAAAGTCTCGGGGATCATCAACATGGTTTTTCAAATGTGTGCCTTTGTGTTCTATGTGTTGGTGGTTTTCTCCTTGAACTCTCCCATGGATGCCATTTTTGCCCAGTCTCTTTCTTATTTATGGGGCGATCGTGGCTCAAGAGTTGGGAGTTCGCCTTGTAATCGGAAGGTTGTCAGTTCGAGCCCCGGCTTGGACAGTCTTGGTCGTTGTGTCCTTGGGCAAGACACTTCACCCGTTGCTTACTGGTGGTGCTCAGTGGCGCCAGTGTTCGGCAGCCTCGCCTCTGTCAGTGCACCCCAGGGTGGCTGTGTAGCTTGCCATCACCAGTGCGTGAATGTGTGGATGATTGGATGTGTAAAGCACTTTGGGGTCCTTAGGGACTATTAAAGCGCTATACAAATACAGGCCATTTTATTTCTTATTCTTGAATCATGAACTTCACTGAGGAAAGTGAGACCTGCAGTTCATTTGATCTTGTTCTGGGTTCTTCTGCGACCCCCTTCATGAGCTGCTGATGCGAGGCCGTACACTCCTGGGAAAGTTCACCACTGTTCCACGTTTTCTCCTTTTGTGAATAAAGGCTCTCACAGTGCTTCACTGGAGTTTATGTGTTTCTTTAGATTGTCCCATGATGTGTTACTTTTGGAGATTGTCAGACTGGTTCTGTTTAAGTGATTTCTTGAATCAGCAGGCCTGGCAGTAATCAGGCTTAAGTGTGGCTAATGAGTCTGTGTATATTCATAATTTGAGAACGAAGGACATTAACTTTTTCACATAGTGCCAGGTACATGTGGATAACTTTTGTTTGTTTGTTAAAAAATGAAATGATCAGTTAAAAACTACATTTTGTATTTACTCAGCTTATCTTTGTCTAACATTACAAATGTGTTTAATGATCTGAAACATGTACGTGTGACAAATATGCCAAAATATAAGCAAACCAGGAAGCGCTGTTTCTTAGCGCTGTATATTGCAGTGGTCATAATTTAGCAAGTTCGTGTTTTTATGGCACAGGGCTGACATCTCAGGTGATCTCAGGATGTCTCAGTAAAAGATGTCTCATTAAGATCCTGTAGTTATCCCAACATGGTTTTAAATGTTTCAGCTCTGCTAGACATTCCAGTGTAACCTATCGACCATTCATCTTTATAGTCTAAAACTCTGACAAACAACAACCGATACATGAGCCTGACACTACTGATGTTAAAAACCTTTATGATCTCACATCACAGCACCCAATTTCATGTTCGTGTAATGAGGCTGCAGAGTATGCACCAGACAAGTTTAAAACTTTATCTTTAAAAGCGTAGTCTACTCACTGATCGTCCAAAGAGCATCAGCAGAAGCAGCACGCTGCCAGTTTTGAGCACCAACATGATTACGAGTCTTCTCAGGAGTCCTGCTGCTCTGTTTCAGGCTCGGAGCGCATCCAAAGTTACCAAAACATGCAGAATTTATCTGAACACGGTCGGCGACAGACCTTACGTCCCTGGATCTACTGCGCGTGAGTCGTTTCATTTGGGCTCGCGGAAGTGAAATCATGTGATATGCTGGTGGAGTGTGGACGCTTTTACATCAGCAGAGGGCAGTGTTGAGCTTTTTATTCAAAGGGTTTGAAATAATGACAGTCACTGTTTTGAACTATGGGATAGAAGCCTTTTTTTTAAATGTACAATCTGACAGTATAGAGTAAAAATACAATATACAGCAGAAGGAAATATGGGTAAGAGAACGACAATGTATTAAATCCGCAATATTTTTATGTCTGGAAATCATGAGAGAGGTGAGGAACAGATGGTCTGGACCTGTGCGGAGGAGGGACAATGAATATACTGGATGAAGGATGTTGAATAAGGAGCTGCCAGGCAGGAGGAAAAGAGGACGTCCTAGTTTTATTTATTTATTTTTATTATTATTTTTTAAAATATTATTATTATTGTGCCGTATGGTGGCGTATGGACGCTTTTAAGCCAGCAGGTGGCAGTGTTGGGCCTTTTATTTAAGGCACTGAAGACGTTTTTTTTTTTTTTTTTTAAATATTCACAATGTAACATTTTACTTTAAAAGGTGTGTCAAGTAAGCTGTTTCATTTGGACTGTGTGTGTGTGTGTGTGTGTGTGTGTGTGTGTGTGTGTGTGTGTGTGTGTGTGTGTGTGTGTGTGTCTTTTAGTTACCTGCATTTTTCTCTACTAAGTAAAACCCAAGCAGATGAACCTATGAGGGACACTGTGGGGTGGCCTACAGATACTTGGCCTTGTCCTCGGTGTGAGCAGGGACACTGTGTGAGAAAACTGTTTGGATGTGGTTTAACTAGAGATAAGAATGTGGAGATAAAGACTTTGTGCAAGTTTTTGAGAATTTTGTTAAAAAATAAAAACAGTGGAGGTTCACCTCTGACAGGTGAGATCCCACCCTGAAAAACTTTAGAACAAAGTCAGGCAGTACAGTCACGAGTTCTTGGCCCTAAAGTTTTTACACCAATTGGTCAGGCACAGTCTAATTCTACTTAAAGCTTCGATCTTATCGCAGTTAAAACAAAATATTGAATTCTTTATAAGCAATATAATTATACAGAAGGCTGATGAGCCTATGAGCGGTGGGATGGCCATGTGTGTGGAGGGAAAACAAGTTCAGGTTCCCCTGTGATGGGCAAGATTCCCCTACAAAACAACACCCATGAACACTTGAAAACACTTGGCCTGTTTTCTGCTGTGAGCAGTAACATGTGCAACAGTCTATCTTCTGGGACCTTGCAAAAAAAAATAAAAAATAAAAAGCTTTCAAATTTACAGCAGATAGAAGTGAGAGGGGGCAGAGCTGTGCTATTTAAGAAGGCTTTGGTACGCTTTGACGTGGATTGACTTTATTGATGCCCGGGGCTTGGAGTGGCAACTTCTAATATGCTTTTTTCAGGTGATGCATCCTTATGCTGAAAAATACTGACAGTTAGTGTACCAGAGACTTGGATCAAATACAATTATTAAATTAAATTACAATTACAACAGCAAATTAAATTACAACAAGCAAACCTGTCTCAGTGTTCCTGTCAGTACCTGGTTAATAATCGATTAACATGCCCTTTATGGTTGGATTAGACAGAAAGGAAGCTTTGGGAAGGTCTAAAAAGGTGAAAGGTCAAATCATGTCATAGTTTCCTGTCCTCCAGGTGCAGTTCTGTTGTCTAGCTCTATAAGTTGCATGCATGTTCTTTTCCAGGAGTCGGTGTGGTCGAGGGAAGACTCAAGCAGGCAAACCTGTTTCGCATTTCCACTTACTGACAGCACTTTCCTGTCCCAATTCCTCAGTCTCATCAGAGACTCCTCTGTTCTGGAAGGTTAACTGCAAGCCTTACCCTCCCAGTTCCTATGGAAATACTTGTCTGAATCCATGTTTTGGTAACACTTACCTGAGGGAAGTCCTGGTCCTTGGAAAACTGCTTGTGAACATTGTGTGCTGTTGCACATTCCTGAAACTGTTCACTGAAACCTGTTAAATGGTTTAGCTGTCTCCCGTCACTGTGGATCTTGGGTAACACCTAAACACTAACACACTTTGCCAGGATAGTGATGAAGTCACTCTGGCATTAAAGTCAGACTCTTCCATCAGGGTCTGAAGGGTGACTAAATGTAATCACATCAATGAAGGAAGAGGATTTTTAGTTAAGAAAAAATGTTTTCACATCTCCCACAGTTAAGGCTCGGCTAAGGTTAAATGGCATGACTGAGGTCTCAGTTTTAATATCTGCTTCTAATAACTTCTGGTATTTATACCTGTCATAACTGCACTATGAAATATAAAAATACAACAAATCAAAAAAGGGGGTTGCAAGCTTTACTACTTGCATGGGTGTGATGTGATGAATCCAAACAAAGCCCTATTCCTTCTTTTTAAACTAAATTTGCTGCCCTTAAGGAAAAAAAAGTGTAAAATTGTTAGCTTATTTAACTTATTCAGTTGCATTTCTGAAAATTAAATCAGTAATAAGTTTGTAAATCGGGATCAGGTTGAGATCAGTGAAGCGCAAACTGATTCTGAGGGTTCAAATCTTTAAGGACCTCTACTGGTCTTTTTGGCCTCAACCCAAAAAGCTCAAAAAGGCCTCACAGCAGCTACTTACATTACTGAGGTTTACATGACATTTGATTTGAAATCCCCCTGTTTTAAATTTAGTAAAATATGAAACAAATTAAAGTTTACATATGAAGTCGGCCTATGAGGTTCTTCAGCCTTCATCAAATACTTTGACCACTTTCCTCTTGTTTGTATTTTAGCGTCATTTCAGGATCTTTCTCTCTGTGTTCTGTGGTTCACTTCCAGCAACCTCGCCTTAATAAGACATGCAACCAAAGACACTGACTTCTCAAATTTGATTGTGGCTGTAAAGAAAGAAGACACCCAAAATCCAAGTGTGTTTAATTAGTGTATATGTGAACTGTGACAAGCTAAATTCACTCACTATCTAACTCTAGAGGTATCTCTGAGACTGACTCACTGATGGAGCTAACTAAGCTACACATTGATGGTGTCACATTTATATGAGCATTATTACAAAGAGCAAACACCACAGTTTTCATGATAAAAGCTAAAGCCAAACAATGGCGCTCCTTAGAGGAAGTTCAAATTTGTAGTTTGCCCTCCAGAACTGGAGGTGGCGGTAATGTGAAGCCATGTTGTTTATCGTCGACACCGGAAATAACGCGACGTACACAACGCTGGGAGAGCTCACACGTGGAAACAGAAGTACGGTTTAGTAATGAGCTGTTACTTTATTTAAAAATATGCCAAAAAGAGGAAGACCCGTGTCAGAAGAGAAAGCCGCCGATGAGGCGGAACCGGGAGCGGAGCAGGTCCAGGAACCACCGGCGGAGGGCAGACGGACCCGCAGCGGCCGCACGTTCCGGACTCCAGCACCGGTGCTCGGCTCTGAAGCCCCGGTGAGGACTCCCAGCCGGAGGAGCAGGAGGTCAGTCCTCCAGGAGCTACCGGTAGAGGTGGAGGAAACAAATACAGAGGAGAAACCTGTGAGTCCGGCCGAGGACAGGTCCAGCATGCCAGCGGAACCAGAGCCCTGTCCCGGGGCAGAGCAGCCGACACCGGAACCAGCTGAGCCACAGACAGTGACTCCAGCGGCGGATACAGAAAACAAATCCACAGTTAACGGCAGCGGAGACGCTCCTCTGTCCAGACCTGTTCCAGCAGAGCCGGTCCCGAAGAAGCCCCGCCCAGCTCCCAGTGAGAAGCCCCGCCCGGCCATTCCTCTGGGAAAACCGAAATCTGGAAGAGTGTGGAAGGACCGGAGCAAGGCGAGGTGAGGACGATATTATTATTATTATTATTATTATTATTATTATTATTATTATTATTATTATTATTATTAAGTACTGTATGTGAATGAAAAGTACGTACATGGCAGTTAATGAGGATGGTGATGAGAGTTCTTGGTAATAAGGTTTCGTTTATAATGAGATGTCTTGTACAGATCGCCCTAAAGTTTGTTGGTAAAACTTTAGTGTGAACCTTTTTTGTCTTCTAAGGTTTTCAGCTTTAGTGAGAGACAAACAATTGTGCTCCTCTTGGGAAAAGAAGATGGAGGCCAAGCGGGAGAAGGCACTGGTGAAGCAGTATTCTTTGCAGCTTAAGGATGAGAAAGCTCGGCAGAAGGAGGTAAGGAGGCAGGCTGTGTGAGTGATGCAGGTCTGCTTGACCATTGTGTTGTCAACGCTTTGCACCTCACTTGTTTTTGTGTTTTTGCCTGTTTTAATAGGAAAAGAGGAAAAGAAGAGAAGAAAACTTAAAACGTCGAGAAGAGAACGAACGCAAAGCTGAGATTGTTCAAGTGGTATGTCGACTTGTCTCCAGCTAAAAGAAATACTGGCATATTCTTCAGTCCCTCGTGTGTCAATGCTTTCTCGGTTTATTGTAATATTCCAATCAGCTCATATTTGACTTTTATGTCTCATTTGTTTCTCAGATCCGGAATACGTCAAAGATCAAGAGGATGAAGAAGAAACATCTCAGAAAGATTGAGAAGCGAGACACGCTGGCTCTGCTGCAGAAGTCACAGAAGCAGAGCGGCAAACCCACAAAGAAACAGAAGAACTCTGACCAAGATTTAACTTAAAGTCCAGAAATAAATGTGATAAAATGTATCTGTTCTGGATTTTGACTCATTCTTGTCTTCCACTCATTTATTTATTAAAACTTCACTGAGGCTGAGGGGGAGCACTGGTGGCTGACAGTATTTTTATATCACTACAAACTCATTTCAGTGCAACTATAATAATGCTGGTTTTATATTTGTGAAACTGTGTTTGATGATTAATGGGCTGTGAACTGATGGTTTATTCAGAACTTCAGAAATGGGAGTCTGAGATCATTTATGAGCAGATTGTCCTCCAAAAGTACATTTTTGAACTATAAAAGCATCGCGTTCTTAAGATTTAAAGTCTTGCTAGTACTGAGTTTGACCCCCTTTTTGCCTTCAGAGCTGTTTTAATTCATGGCGTAGATTCAACAAGCTGCTTGAAACATTTCGTCAGAGATTTTGGTCCATATCACTGTCATGTCCTGTGGGACGCAGCCATCTGAAGATAGGTGCACTGTAGTTTTGTTTTTTGTTTTTTTAAAAAGAGTCCAATTCAATCAAAAGATTTTTCTTTGTGTCTGGAGTTTTTGTTCTGGAGGAAGAAAATCTAACATGTTTTTCTCCAGACAGCCTAAGAAAAATAGAAGTTGTTTAAGTGCAGTTAAAAAATGATTATATGAATAAAGCAGAATCATCCTGCTGTAAGAGATGATGTCCACTGGATGAGTCTGTGGGACTTTTCTTCTAACCTTGGTCGTGACACGTTAACGTCACCAGTAAGTATGCATACACAAGACATGGCTTTAGCATGTTGAACACACGCCCTGCTTCTCTTCACCTGCGACCAACCCGATTCCTTTGTAATCTGTCAATAATCTCACAATCCTGGAGATGCACGCATGAACAAAGCAGTTTGTTAAACTTAGGTGACTGCTGTGAAAGGAATGGCCATCCTTCAAAGGTGTCTCTTTCATGTCATTCCTCATGTCTGCCATTCACAGTATAAAAGACGGGAAGAACTCACAGCTTGAGGCGAAGTTGCTCATCTGAGGTGCAAGAAGACTCGGCACTGAGACAAGTTCGCAACTGAGCTGAGAGAAATTAAAATACAGGAGTGTTGTAAGTAACACACTTTTAATAGGTTGTTCAGCTTTCTCTTTTAGACCATTTGCTTGTTAGACAGTAATGTTTAAAGTCAAAATATTACAATTTTCCTTTTGGTTTTCAGGCATTACAGAGATCAAAAATGCTTCTGACCATTCTGATACAGATCCTGATCATCGGCGAGTAAAACACAGTTTCTCATTTATTCTCTTTCTGTCTCATACGGATGTTTTACTCATCAATCAGCAGCATCAGCAAATGCCCAGACAAATTCCACTGTAAATTCAACCGCTCCCACCTTTGCCACTGCCACGACTGCAACAAACATGACAAGCACAATCAGCACCGCTACTGCGAACAACACTGCAACAACATCTAACAGCACTTCAAGCAAGGTGGCCTCTCCCACTGGGATCATGTTCATGAGCAGTCTGGCTGTGTGCTACTTCACTGTCTCACTCTTTAAGCGCCTCCTTCCTGTTTAGCTTCTTCTTGTGTTGCCTTCATCTGATCTTTGTTATTCACAGAGAGGCATCGCACACAATGTATCCTTAAATATCAAACAGTGTAATCATGACATGAAGCACTTCTGTTGACAGGTTTTAAGATCTAGGTGATGCAAAGTGGTCACGTTTTAATAAAAGTGATCAAACCGAAAGTTTGTTGTTCTTTTCTCTTCCTTACTTTAAATATATGTTGAAATGACCTTTTTGATCACTTTGACTCAGATGGAGTTATAACACTGTAATAAAAAATCTTATTATTTCCTGAAATAATTCTGAAAATCGATTTTTATGTAATTGACATAAAGTAAGGAAGTCTACCTTCGATTATCTGAATTCAAGAAGAAAATAAATCAGATCATGGAGTCTTTTGAAGCAGATTTTAAAAACAGGATAGACAGTGGAAGACCGATCAATAGTGTGATCCCAACAAAACCGGGACATGAGGTAAAGTGGGCCATCTTATCGCTTTAAAATTCAACAGAGAGTAATTGCAAACCATTTCAAACTGTTGCCAAAGCAACACTGGATGTTCAGCATTTAATTGATTTTGGTCTGAGGTGGCTGAGAGGACCAGGCCTAGTCCTCGATTTCACATGAGTGGGCTGATGTATCTATGCTAACTTGTCAGTTTTAGGGTTGATAATTAAAAAAGACAAACAAACATCTATCTATCAAGTAATACATCATAATCTATGTCAGGACAGCCCCTTGTTAAATAAAATACTGATATTATACTGATAAACTGCATTTTACGAAAAAGCATTTTTAGACACTGGACCAGTTTCCCATCATGGGTCAGATCAAATGAGTCGTCTATTGGAGTTTTCACAGATATTCTGATGGTTTCTCTTCTTAAAAACAATATAAAATATTTGCTAGCACTTTATAATAATGTCACACTATTAAGTATTAAATAAGGTATTAGCAAGTGCTTAGTTCATCTTTTACAGAGCATTACTCCTCCTTAGTGTGTCATTTATAAATATATAATCATAATGATGTATCTGTATTTATAAATGTCATCATAAATGATGAATGAAGCTCTTACTAGCACTTTACTAATATATTACTAGTGCTTAATAGCGTGACATCATTATAAAGTGCTAACTAATATTTATAGATTTTAAGTTTGTGGGTGCTAGTTTGTATGTCGTATGACACAAATTCAAACGCTCACTAAAATGTGCACACAAGACATGAGTTCACAGTCAGATAAAAGGGAGAGGCTGAAATAGGAATGCTGACATAAAAGTGATTGGTGTTGAAGTAAAGTAGCATTACACTAGCATTAGGATAACAATGTCCTCAAACTTGAGACCATTTTACAGGGTGACAAAAGCAAGCCACACCAGTACTTTCTCAGCCTGTTCTCTCTGTCAGTTATTAACATGTGTATGAGCCACTGTTTACTGAAACAGACACAAAACAGACTGAGTGTGCTGTGCCCTGATGAAGGGTTTCTAACATGAGTTAAAACCAGCTGCTGTGTCGAAATGCCGTGTGGCCAGATGTTACTGAGTGCTCCCATTTGTTTAAGTAGAAACAACCTTATAGTAGCCACGACAACAGTGGATGAGTCCTGAGGACGAGAGGCTGGGGACAGGTTAATTGAATTTTGACATCATCCCTTGATGCAATAAATGCATATATTCTTACTGACAGGTAAAAATATTCAATTTAAAGCACAAAGTGAGACTGTTAGAGTGTCCCTGGCTGTAACAGTGGTTGGGAACATTTTCCACTGTATTTCAAATAAAAGGACACCTACGAAGGGTACTGTAAGTCCAAGTCTTATGCACTCAAACCACTTTTAAAAACCATGCAAATCAATATTGAAATTAATATTTTAGATAGACTGAAGGCCACTATATTAGGTAAACCTGTTCAGCTGCTCATAAACCCAAATATCTCATCAGCCAGTCATGTGGCAGTGACTCCGTGCATTTAGGCATATAGACATGGTCTAGGTGACCTGCTGATGTTCAATCTGAGCATGAGAATGAGGAAGAAAGGGGATTTAAGTGACCTTGAATGTGGCATAATGCTGGGGCCAGAGTATTTGTAGTCTGATTATTGCAGTAATCTGAGTATTTCAGAAACCAATGATGTGCTGGGATTTTCCTGCACAACCATCTCTAGGATTCACAGAGAAGATTCTCACAAGCAACAGTAACTCCAATAACTTAATTGGATATGCCTAGAAGCATCTCTGAATGCAAAACACGTTGATCCTTGAAGCAGATGGACATACCGGGTGCCACAACTAAGGACAGGAAACTGAAGCTACCATTCACACGGGCTCACCAAAATTGGGCAACAGAAAATTGGAAAAATGTTGTCTGGTCTGATGACTCTCGATAACTGCTGAAACATTTGGATGGCAGGGTTAGAATTTGGTGTAAACAACATAAAAGCATGGATCCAGCTTACCTTGTGTCAATGGTTCAGGCTGGTGTTGGTTTAGTGATGCGGGGGATATTTTCTTGGCACCAGCTGAGCATCATTTAAACACCACAGACTACCTGAGTATTGACCATGTCCATCCCTTTGTGGCCCGGTGTGTAGTACCCATGTGTGTGGAAGAAAAATGTTTGCAGCTACATCAAAAAAATGTATCAATTTTGTCAAAACTTGTTATTAAAATTGTCCTGCTTCCTTTCATATGCAGGAAGAATCCTACTGGGCATGCCCAGTGTCATGATTCTAGTTTATTTCTTTTTGGAGAAAATAAAAGTGTTACAGTTGCCTCTCGTCTGTCCTGCTCAACAACCAGGACCGCATCCACCTGCAATACCAGGAAGTATGCAGTCAGCAAAAAATTATTATATTGTAACTGAAAATGCAGTTTAAACATTTGAGTATTTAACCAGAAGGTGGCGCTGGTGCATCATATTTACTGGCAAACAGTCCCAACAAGGAGTAAATGATATCAGTGAAGAAAAAAAAACCCCAAAGACTTAAGCAGAGGTGGCCTTAATTTTCTGAAGCCATTGTCAGTCACCAGGATAACAGTGGAACATAATTTTGATTTATATGTATAATTTTGATTTAATTCAAATCAGGTTTATTTATATAGCATCAAATCACAATAACAGTCGCTTCAAGGTGGTTTAAACTGTGGGGTAAAAATCTCTAAAATATTCTGGAGAAAAATTTAGACAACTAAGCATGAGCAAGTTTGTGGATTTAACAGGAAGCCAATACAGAGAATTTCTAGTGTCACAGTATAGTTTTGGATCAACAGAAGGCTTTCAGGGAACTTTTAGAACACCCTGCTAATACTGAGTTACATCAGTCCAGCCAAGAGGTACTGAATGCATCTTGAGACAGGACATACAAACATTATTTTTCCTGAGTTGTCAATTTAGTGATACATTTTGACTACATCTGGAAGAGGAAAAGACAAAACACAACAAATATCCTTCCAAAACTTGGAAACTTTATTTACAGTTCAACTCAAGTCACATGCAACATTTTCTTGAAATGAATACCCATGAAATTAGCAAAAAACAAGAAAAAAAAAAGCATATTATTTTCTCCAAAATAACAATATACAAAAATAGAGCTTACAAATACTGACTGTCTCCAAAAATATTCTGGCTGCAGAATTCTTAGTTTTACAAACAAATGTCTGTGAAAGTCCACAAACGTAATCAGTGTTAACAAAAAAGAGGCAAGAGGGTGTGTTCAGGTACGCTGCTCAAGCTGGGAGGTGGGAGGATTTGTTTGGACATTTAAAATAAAAACGGGGGGAGGGGGGGAGTATTGGTGGGTAAGGAGGTCACTACTGGAGCAGTGGTGAAATAAATAGCACACCATACAAACAAGAAGAAAGTTCACTTCAGGGCGTCAGTGATAGAGATTTCAAAATAAAATAAAATGGTCTGGTCGCTAAAATCAACCACGGAAATGTAACGCAACCCTCATCTGAAAGGAAAAGGTAACAACTTGACTCTTTTATGAATAAAACTGAGTCTGTCACATTCCCCCATCAAACGCCTTGCCCTAAAGGGACAATAATAAAAGTGGCTTGTGAGGCCGTCTTTAGGAAGCTCTCCACTCACAATACGAGTAGATTCTCGGTGTAAAACTGTGCTCCTGACTGTCGTCTATTTATAGCCCGAGGTAACTCAGGAGCGGCGCTGACGTCAACGGTGATTTCAGCGGTGGGAAGTCGTTCATTACTATATTCATGACTGGCTCAGCTTCCAGCCTCTTCTGCTCACAGCCTCACAGAAACTCCCTCGCATCTCTTTGCTCGATCAATCTGATTCACCGTGGGTTGGCGCGCTCTCTTTTAGCGGGATCGGGACGGCACGCGGGAAGGAAAAAAAAAAATCAGGTGGAAGGTGTTTTACAATCGAGCAACATTTAAGATAGAGCAGACTGCGGGGAAGTGTCAGCTGCCGTTCAGTTTACAGGAAGGAGCTTTTTCTTCTTTGTGCACCGTGTGTAAATACACTATTTACGTTACTAGCATCTACATACATCTACAGTGGTGAAACAAAGTGGCAACTTGACTACGCAAAATAGCACATTTTCACATTAAATCTCTCCTTTTTCTCCTGAAACATACATTCAAAGACAAATCCACTAGCAAGAACAAAGCATTAAGACTTGTGTTATTACCAGCGTCTATCGGGGGACAATGGAAGAAAGATAAAGTGAAGATCTGGGATTAATAGAAGTGCAGAAAAACAGTCACAGCCTTTTTGTAACCGAAACCGATCGAGAGAAGGCAACAAATTCTGCCCGTCACACGCTGCAGGATTTGATGCTGCTTCATTTGTTCAACATAAAACTCTTTTGAAGTGGAGATGTTGTCTGATACACGCCCTGCTCACCTAGTGTCCTAATAAGTCTGTTTGGGATTGGCCAATACGTTTCAATCAGCCTTAACATTTTTATGTAGCACCGTGCTGCTTCCATGCAGGAGGAGTGACCGTCACACAAGACAGAAAAATAACCCTGTTTTTGTTCTTATTTAATGTCCACAGAGGTCAACACTGCGGTGTGTGTGGCCTGACATTCAGATCAAAGCAACAATGGAAGAAGCATCGTCCACGTATTGTGAACCTCAACCTTTGTGTAATAATTGAGAAAGAAAGCAGCCAGAAAACAGAACAATCAGTTAGCATGTTAGCCCTGACAGAAAGCTCACTTTTTGTAGTGGGGGCTCATTTTTTGTTGCTGTTGTTTGTGCTTCTAAAAAAGGTAACACACAGCTGTTACTGAATATCACACATCATTGATAAAATGACTATCTCTAATTCATCTCAGAGTGATGAAGCTTTTTTCTTTTAGCCCAACAACATATTAACAGGAGACAAAAACAAAAACACAAAGGTCAGGGGTTCAGGGTTAATGTATGTGTGGCACGAAACAAAAGCACCCTGTACTATACAGAGAGAGGCGAGGGGCGAAAGCGCCAGAATACGACGGCCAAAAAGCTGAACCTGTGTGCGCGTGTGTGAATGAAACTGCTGCTTCATTACAACCTGCTGACTGCTACCTCTGTGGGTGGGGGCCAGAGGGGGGTTCGCGGCTCGAGCCCCTCCCAATGTATGTGTGGAAATGTTGCCTGAAAGCTATGCTGAGTCCACTAACTCGTTCTCTCTATGAAGCTGTACCGAGATATCACAATAAATATATATATATATATATCTATTTTAAAAAAGCATAAATACTAGAGCGGAAGCAAAAACAAATTCAGCGGTAAAAGCAGCGTGCTTAAACTCAGAAGTCATTCAGATTCAGATTCAGAGGGACGTGCGGTGATATTTCGAGTGACGCCGACTCGACCGTATGACACTTTGTTTCTGTGAAATGTTTGCGAAGACGAGTCTCTGCGGCACCCGCGCAGCTCGGCTTCAATGAAATAAAAACGCTGCGAAGCAAAGCGCAACATCTGTGTTAGTTGGGAAACGTCTGAGTGCTTGATTACTTCCGTTGGGTCTGTTTAACTGTTTAAAGATTAAGCATCAGTGCATACACACCAACACAATTTGAGGTTAAAACAGTGGGCACTGTGAAATGTTGATTTCCTGTGACTGATCCCAACTGTGAGTAATGCCTGGATTGTGGAGGGCTGACAGTATCCACACATGGCTGATGCTATAATTTGTTCACTGCATCATCTTTATGTGTTTGAATCCTTACAAAAAAGGAGAACTGTAACATTATGAATGAGTAATGATGTGGGAACAAATTCTTCATGTTTCATCTAAATTGTGTGCGTGTGGGTTGTGTGCGTGTAAAAACCTTTCACATTCAGTCAGACATAAAGTCGAGGATACTTTGACTTCGGTTTCTTGTGTGTGTGTGCAGCACAAACTAAACAAACTTTCCAAATTTTCCCTTTCTGATGTGTATGTACATTTTGTTTGTTAACAAAAAAAAAATCCAAAATGACCTAACCCTGGTTTATTTGTACTGTACATGGAAATGAGCGTTAATGATAAAATATATTGACCTTGGGACTACGAGCCACATGCAAATTCAGGTTTGCCTTTCTCATAAAGTGCTTGTTAAATAAAAGAAAAACTATTGAGATTTTAGTGTACTGTAGTTCTTTTGTCTTTTCCTTCTTCCTCCTGGTCTTTCGCTGGTGTCCCCAGAAAAGTGCTTTGGTTGTGAAAAAGTTATCGACCGTCTCGGTCGAAAAGGAAAACTTCTTCGTTATCAGCTCTTCTTCATTGTCCGTGAAAATAAAAATACATGAAAACACATGACTCTCAGTTAGAGCAGATGTCAGGAAATCCTTTTGTGAACCGATGCAAAAAGATACGAGAGGTGGCGATGGCGGCAGATTCGCAGCTTTTGTGTAGATCTGAGCATTAGCTCCAGTTTCTCCAGTCTGTCCACGCACTCATACCAAAAGTGTACCTGTACAGGTAAGAGCATGAGTGTCGGGATGCGTGTGTTTGTAGTGTACTGTGAAGGAGGCCGTCAGTCTGCTACACCAAGTTCTCAATACCAGGCAAAGGCTGCTCTATCTGCACAGGAGGGTCTGTGCTGCCGGCCTGCTGGGCGAGCTGCAAGACGGGCATGTTGCACAGCGGGCACACTTTCCTCACCTCCAGCCACTTAATGAGGCACCTGAAGGAAAGAAAAAGCACAGCGCTTATAGTTAAAGGCAGGGATGAAAGAAGCGAGTGATTCAGAGGGTACAGGAAATATAGGATAGCAGCTTGTAAGCAGGAAAAAGCATCAAAATCAGAATCAGCTTTATTGATTATTATGGGTTCACATACACGGAGATGGGCTCCGGTTAGCTCTTAGCTCTCAATGTACGTAACGGAATTGATAACTGACAACAGCAATACGTATGGCATATTTATATTTACATGTGCAGTGGTGCCACAATGTTGTAATAAATTATGGAATAAACAAAATGTGGTATGTTTAAATCAATTTAGAGAATGTGCCATGACAGTTTTTCCACCAGTGGGCGCTAATAAATCGCATGATGTTGCCGTTAAAACATTCGCTTTACGGCAGCGGTCCCCAACCTTTTTTGCGCCACGGACTGGTTTATGCCCGACAATATTTTCACGGACAGGCCTTTAAGGTGTCACGGATAAATACAACAAAATAAAACTAGAACCGGTACCGAAAAAAAGAAGATTTATTCATAACACACATGAAAAGATCCAGGAAAACAGAGTTAACGATAAAAACGATAACAAAATAACGCTGAAAACCGATAAAAACCCTGAAAACCACACATTTCACACCTGAGCCTCAACTCTCGCGGCCCGGTACCGGTCCGAGGCCTGGGGGTTGGGGACCGCTGCTTTACGGGGGTTACACTTCTTTATTAAATCTACCCCATAGGGTACGTCATAACCACAGACCCCTTTGATGGAAACGAGATGGTAACGAAGTATGAAGAACTATGAAGAAATGCACTGACACTTTTGTAAACAAATAAAAACAAGACAAAATTTCTCTGGAGAGACGAGATCCAATCAGAATTAATCTCCTGCAGTAAGGTTAGACGCACACGTTTGATCAGCCCCCCCATTTTTTAAAACCTAAAACTAGACCAAAACTACAAGAATTTAGATGCCTAAATTATGACTAAAACTAAGTATGAATTAAAGACTTGCACATGAGTCTCAGGAGGGGTCACAAGTTAGTGATGTTTTACATGATAAATTACATCTGGAAGACCATCTGGTATAAAATCTATCCCAAATTTAAAAAAACAAACAAACAAAAAAAACCCACGCAGAGTGGAAAATAAAGGGGGCAAATAAATATAAACCTCATATACCAAAGACAACTTTTTTTTCTGGGTTTATCCTAAAATATTTGTGTCTGCATGTTCTCCACATGCTTGCGCGGCTTTCTATCCGGTTGTTCAGTCTGACGTCACTAGCAGTGTCTGGACCTAAACTCCGCTGCAGGTCCATATATCAAACGATCACTGTGGCATTACTGAGAGTTGAAAAACTGTCTAAAGTCTTTCATCTTTAATAAAATGATCAGCGTTCTGCTCTACCAGGTGTAACAATTGAGTTTAACATCCAGGCATCCATGAAAACGGAATTTATGACATTTAACGGAGTTAGAAGTTAGCAGGGAGTTAGCTCGCTAGCTTCTATCTAAATACAATATAGCATGTCCTGACTGCGGGGTTTTGGAAACAAATTAAAATGTACAGCTCTGTTATCACTTCCAGCATAAATGAAGACGGAAAACTAAACAGCAGTGACGTTTGTAGGGTTACTGAAGTTGGGCTAGCTGGTATATAATGATGTGCTACGTGACCGCTAGCGACACAGCTATGTTAGCATAATATAAACAAGCTAACTTTTTTTCCACTCGATAAAAGTTAACGTGAGTGTTCTCAGTGGTCAGGAACAAATGTAATCGCATGGCAGGATGCTGTAAAAGGACCAAACTTCAGCCAGGAGAACAACTGAGATAATCCATCCACAATACGAGGCTAGTCATTCATATACTGCTGCATGGGCTGGGCTGTAGTTACATCCTAAGGTTTTAAAAACTGAGCTTAAATAAATGATTAGTGGTAATAAAAGCCGAGGGAGGTCAACAGTGATCACTGACTGTTTTAGGAGTTTTTTGAGATTAAATAGAAGAAAATACATAACATTAAACATGTTAACAACACAAAAGCCATATTAAACGCAGGCTACTTTAGACCCGGAAGTAGGATTCGTCGCGTCATCACTGAACAACCGGATAGGAGTTTTATTTCCACCTGGCCTAATGGGGGCGCCCTTTTAAAAGCGTTCTTTGCCACAAGTTTCATCTCATAAGTAAATACGTGTTTTGTTTCTCAGTCTTTTGGTCATTACCCAGAGCTCATAATAATAATTAAGTGGTCAAATGTAGATCACCAGAGGTTTGGCTTTCTGTCTTCCAGTGGCTGTGTTCAAGAGGAAAATATGAAACATATATCAGCTCATTAACCAGCAAAAAAAACAACACATACATTTGCAAACCGTCGCACATCTATTCCTAGAGCCGCTCAGACCCAAGTGTAGCCAAAATCCTCATAAAGAGACAGCCAGGTGAGAGGAGATTTATTTCCAGCTCTCAGAGTGCAACACTTTAAGCCGTTAATAACCACAAACAACATCTACAACTGTATGTACACATCCACAAATCTTGATACAGATTTTGATTACATGCAAGGATCAAGACAAACATATCTCTAAATTCACAAATAATTCTGCACTTGCATGACTCACTAGCACTTCTTTTATTTTATTTCTTTTTCATTAACCAAACATTCACTGGAACCCTATTTTTCTTGTATAATTTGCCTCTCTTCTCATCATTTGTAAAAAGATCTACCCAGCAATACCCTCCTCAATAAACCTTTTCCTCTGCACAGCGGCATGCCTTTCCTTACCTTGCACTAGAGCAGAGCAGTGTGTATATATAGAGGTGAGAGGTCACTACTCTTGCAGCAACTGCAGAGAAAAACTAGGCCAAGGGAGGCATCGTGCTGTTATAATGAACTCAGTTGAAGTAGGAGGCCATGGGGGGAGGTGTGGGACAAACAGGCTGAAGCAATCCAACATGTCATCTGCAGTTCCCAATTCATAAACACTGGGCTTTAGTTTAGTGTCCCAAAAACATGCAACTCTGAGGCATTTGTTATTGTTGGCTTCCACACAAACGCAACAAGCTTGACAATAATTGTTCACCCTAAGTCTCTGAAATTGCAGAACATCTAGCGATTTGTATTTACTATACCTAAAAAGTGGGAAAATCAATGGAAATACACCATCCAGATAAAGAAATCTTTAATGACTTGTTTGTCCTTGACTGGATGTGTACAAACGTGTGTGTCTGTGTGTGCTTGTGCATGTCAATAAGACCGTGTACTTACTTCCTATGAAAGGCGTGTTTGCATGGACAAATCCCCAGCTCATCTTTCTGTTTGAACTCCTCCAAGCACACTGCACAAATCTGAAAGAGATCGGGGGAGTTAGGAGGTGCTTTCTGTATAAAGCCATGCATCATTTTAGCTTTGTGTTAGTGAAAAGAACAAACACACACACACAAAAAAAAACTTTTACCAACAACACCAAAAACTTAACAAAAACCCACCCCAGAACAGCCTGAAAAAAACCCCAAAACCACGGAAAAAAGTCCAACTGACCAACTATGCCTGTTGTATAACTCTGATGCAACACTCATGGGGACTTGTTCCGTTCGCGGCCAAGAGGCCACACATTACAGTAGTTTTGGTTTTCCCCTTTTCAACAGGAAAGCAATCAACACTGTAATGCAGATGGTGAGAGATTATCAGTTCATTTCTGGAGTCGTAAGTTAGAAAAGCTGAGAGATCTTCAGATCTGGTTTGAATGAAACAAGAAAGCATACTAAAGCCCACACTATGACTACAATTCAAGACTTTAAACTCGATTGTAAGACAGTAACCATTTCTGGGCAGTTCAGCTCAAGTTCCCTGAAAAAAAAGTCCTTGTCAGGGTCATTGAGAAATTCCCGATGAGCAGGATGTGGATGCCATTTTGGTTTAAACAAAAACACTTTCAACTAGCGTAACAGGTCACCTTATAGTTTTAGCTAACTGTTGTGGTTGTGTGGAATTCTTGGAAATTAGGAAGTGAAACATGTGGGGATGGAAAAAATAATATTCCACTGATCCGTTCACCCCTCCACCGCCTGCAAATTCTATTTTGGTGGCTTTAGATGAGCGTGATGATGAGCCCTTGGCCTTTAACTGGGTTAAGAATAGATCCTGGGTTCGTAATGTTGTCACAATCGATTGCAGTAATATTATGATAGCCTATTATGAGCAACACTGGCTCAATCATCCCCTTCCCCCTGACTTTGAGTAACTGCAGGCCTTTCATCAAAGAAACAATGCAGCCCTTTCATGTAGTCGCTGGAATTCAGCGCTCATCAAAATTCCCCTATGAGAGACCCAGCAGAGAACGTTATTTCTAAAACTCCTAGGAGTTTTAGAAATAACGTTCTCTGCTGGACCTACAGCATCCATCCATCTATACATTTTCTTCCACCAATCCGATTCAAAGTTGCAGAGTTACTATAGCCTATCCCATCTGTCATAGGGTGGAAGGCAGGCAATTAGTTTTCCCCCATACAATACTGAGTTTAAATTAACTGGCAACTCAAGAAAGCATTGTTAAACCCAGATTTATCTTCATTACAACTGCTTGGGAAGGCTAGGAGAGCTTCCTAGCCTTCTTGGTAGTCTTGGTAATGTGGCCAGACTAATTTAAAAACGGTTGCCATTACTCCCCAACTGTTTTACATGGATTATGACTTTTCTGCACTTAGAGTAACAGGTTTTCTTCACTTCACCCATCTCTTTTTTGCTTCATTTCATACATATGGAAGGGAACAGACATAAGTATATTACTCCAGAAATAGAAAACTAGACTCTGAAATCACATTAGCTTCTGTCTATTTTCTCTCTTTTTTGTGTTTGATCAATGTAGCTGACTGACACGCACGCTCATTTTAAATTTGTGCAGAAGTGCAAGCATTGAGCGATGCCTGTGCATGACCGTCGGTGACGCAGGTCTTATTATGATGGAGATGCTGACGCGAATCTATGGTGGGGCAAATTATACAGTTCACAAACACCCAAGAACCACACGGCACACTAAGCGCTATTTGACGTGCTACTTATTTCAGGCATGCTGGCTACATTTGATCAATTCAGATGCAGATGGATTTCTCTTCCAGTAAGAAGAGTGCTCTCTCAATTTAATGTTGCTTGAAACAAATTAAAATGAGAAGTATCCTGCAAGAGTCATCGTTCCCAACCGTTCCTATAACTTGCAGCAAATCTTACTACCTATCCATGCCATCAATGGCCAGCTGGGATGATTTCACAGTGGAGGTAAAGTCTAGGGAAGTATTGTGAACTCTGAAATAGATAAACTGTTGGTCTATGAAGCCAATTTTCATACAGCCTTTACAGTAGAAGCTTTTAATGAGGGGCTCACTGGCTATTCAAACTCGACGACATTTTCTCTCTAACTTCTATTTTACAAGTGCTGAATGGATGACTGTGGATGAAAAGAACAGTATGGGGGGCTTTAGCTTCCACTCCTGAGGAGTTTTGGACACACAACACTTCTCTGTTAAGATGTCTGCTTTGGTCTCTTGATTGGTGAATAGATCAGTGTTCTTGTTTTTCTCAGTGCCTTTTTCTGTGGCGTCACCCTCACGGCTTAGATGTGACACTGTCGGCCAACTTTTGACAGAACCTATTTTTTCACTGTTAAGTGGATTAATCCTGCAAGCTTCCAAAAACTGTACAAAAAAACCCCAAAAGACACTCTACCCTCTTGTTGATTTTATTGAAGCAAGAACAGTACATGAATGCCAAGCAATGCTCTGCACGTACAAATTTACCAGACAAAGAGCGTTCTTCATTCAACTCAGCCAAGCAACAGAAAGAGATCAAATTAACAGGTAGAGAAAAAGACCATCCGAGGATCAGCGTAATGCTTAAAACGAAATTGTGAGAAAGAGCAGACGTGTGAAGGACTCCGATCTCCTCATCTCTAGTGATGAGAACATGTTGCCTAGCACGCTGGGACCACAAACTGTAATTACCACCCACAGTCTTACCACTTTCTACTGTGTAAAGAGGTACTAAGAGGAACATTAATACCAAGAGTTTCACAGTTTCCCCATCTGCAGACGTTTACTTTCATTTCAATCTCTGCATGTACACTTTTTAAAATTAAAAGTTTAGAGGAAGCTGAAGTTTATGATGATGCACTTACATTAAAATCAGGTTACTAACCTTTAGCCATCATTTTTTAACAGGAACACACAACATGTAACATACAGTTAAAAAAGATTTTTTTAAAAAAGCTCCACCAATGTGTAAAAGAAACAAAACACTCGCCAAAACCCATCAGTGACAAACAAAATGACGCTATAATGTATTAGATGTATTCTTTGAATTTAATGCAGCAAACATCTCTAAAAGAAAAGAAAAAAAAAAAGCAAAATAAACTCCTCACAAAGCAAAACGAACCCTTACAATGCCAAATATTTGCTACATGAGTTTATGATACCTCCATATTATCAATCTAATTCTATTTTTTTAAAGATACAATGTAAACAATAACTTGCCCAAATTCCAAATAACACAAATTAATTAATTTCGTATTTGTCAGAAACTTCAATAAACACTCTAGTTTCAAATAATTTTACTTTTCTGGGCTTTTACACGGTTAAAACAACTGAATGTTTACAATAGGCAGTTGCTGCCACTTGCTAACTGTATTCTTGCATACATATTCCCAGGCTATTCATCCAGCTCAACATCAATAACTCTCAACATATGACCAACAACCATATCAAACTGATAAAGCAAATTACACAGCACTAGATAAGATGAATGAAAGATAAAGATATGAAATCATTACCTCTTCCCTACATAGATAGGAAAATGCAACCACAGCAAATAGACACAGTGTTATGTATTGCACTGCTGGAACATGACAGGCATATTTCATGCAGGTCTCAAAGCGTGACTTTTAGTTTTTTTTTAATCAAAGTCATTCAGCACTGATGTGTTTGTGCAGCTTTTCCTATTTTAAAAACGTCCCAAAAACAACACGATACACTTGGGAGTTGGGGGGAGGGTTTCCAAGCATCTGGTATATTTTTAGATGTGTGCACTTGTTTATAACTACAAATACACACACACACACAAAAAAAAGTCTGAGAAGACACAGAAGCATGAACTTCATGTGATGCTATTACGACAGCCACTCTTTACATAAAACCGACATAACATGTAAGACTGGGATCAAAGCCATGCTAAAAACAGCACCAGCTTAGGATGGTGCTGTTCAAGTTACAGACTTATATAAACACTCAGTGGGTTCCATATTACACTGCTATGCTATATAGACCAAATCCACGTAGCTTAGGCTGTGCTCATTTCCACCGGGTAATCCTGTGAGCCTGGAACTGGGTCAGCCTTGTGTGCATATATATTATTGTCCTTAAACACAGCTTGGTTACTCTGTCACGCGCTTCATTCACACGACACTTTGTGATGCTTTCTCCCTCGATTCCTAATAACATAAATAAAACCCCGAAGCCTGATGGGACAGCAGGAAATTCCAGCACGGCTGATGAGAAAATATGGCCATGCCTGTGCCAAAGCACACACGAAGATGCTATTTGTTGACATTTCATTTTCGCTGCTCTGTTAAAAGGCTGTCCGCAAGAAGCGATGCAGCTTTACTTCTGCGTTTGTAATTTTCCAACCACACTGAGCTGACACCGAGCATTACGTAATAATAACAGGGAGGACGTTAATGCCTTAACTACACCTTTTCACATGACAATGAGTGAAGACACATGTTGAATGTTGGATGACAAACAGTGCGTATCAGTCATCACTGTTGTCAAACCAAATCTTAACAAACCCTGTTCAAACACGGTGAACGTCTGTTCGCGATGTTTATTGCATAACATCTTTGCGGACGTCGCACTCGTTTTACATTGTGGGCCACATAGGGATCACTTTGATGTTAATCCCAGAGATATCTTAATATAAAAAAGACATGCAATTCCAACAGCATGTGTCAGTTTCTCTACACGATAAAAAAATAAATGTTTGAAATTACAGATAAAGTTTTAGTTAAAAGACTAAAATCTCTGCCCTCCTTCACTTGTTCCAAAGCCATCCAGTTGGCCAGATTGGAGTCTTTGCCAGGCCAATTCTAGCCCCTGGATCTTATGTTTGATACCTCTGCTCTAAACTTTTTTTGTAACATTAAATTGTTGCTTCACAGGCCCAGAGCTCTGGACTTTGTTTTAAATTAAATGACGACCCAGGACATCTCCTATGCAAGTACAAAACTAAGAGGATGAGATTTAAAAACCTGAATAAAAACACACGGTGGGGCTACAGCTAAGACGTTTGTGACTGACAGGTTTAAAATTGACAGAGAAAAGTGTCTGCTGCTGATACTGCGTGACAAACTGTTGCAGTAGACGCAGCAAGCCTTGACAGTGATGCCTGATATTAGCCAACGAAACAGAAAAGCACTTACCTCATGCAAATTTAGCTCTTTGACTTTTTCCTTCTGAATGACCTAAAGGTGCAACAACAGAAGAAGAACCATTAGTTAGATTAACACTGTATGAGAATAATTATAACCAGTTCCTGAACAGAAACATCACAATATTATACACTAAAATGTGTGATTAACAATCAGAGAGACACAACGCACAAAACATGTGTTTATATTCTGTGATGCCATGTTTGGATGCTTTTTGCATGCTGGTAATACGCAGTATTACATAATGTAAGTTTGTTAACACCTTCCATCTCTCTTTCTTTCTTTACACGCTATTATCTGCTCACATCTTTCACATAACCGTGACTTTTCCGGAAGTGCTGGACGTGCACGCGTGCTTACAAAAAACACAAACCCTTTAAAATTCTTGCTGCTGCCTAAGGAGTCAGCAATGGGAATTTTAAATGATGGCCAATGCACAGCTGATATAAACTAGACACTGCAATGATACTTCATTTCTGCGGTGCATTTAGCTACAGATGATTTCCTATCTCTGAAGTGTGTGTGTGTGTGTGTGTGTGTGTGTGTGTGTGTGTGTGTGTGTGTGTGTGTGTGTGCGTGCGCGCGCTTTTTCTTACTTGTTTGTAAGCATATAGCTCTTTGTGCGCCTGGTGCCGTAACCTGGGGAGAAGTAAAGACAAAACACCTTTTTGATTAATAATTGGCCTCCTTCACTTGACTCTATAACACAGAAACAATCCACATGTCCTGAAAATTTTTTTTCCTAGAGTCAGTCTACTCTAGTTTATCAGCAGGGGTGCTTTAATTAAAATGATAAACACTGTCATAACTTGGTGTACATAACTAGTTCAGAAATTATTTCGCTAAGAGACAGAGCAGTGCGCAACCATGAGATATGTTTGGGTTGTGCATTTTTCTCGTGAGTGCACGAGTCCTGCTTCTGGCAAGCTTCACCCCCTCACACAGGGTAAGTAAAATATTTCTAAAGCAACATGTTTTTAAATCTTTTTGACTAGCAATGCAGAAGCTGAGAGCAGGGAAGAGAGCCTGGAGAGCTGGAGGTATGCAATGGAGAGGAGAAAGAGTAAAGGCAGCAGAAGCGAGACAGAATACACGTGTGTGAATGAGAGGGCAAGTGCAGGAAAGGAGACCATGCAAGGATGAAAGGCAGTGAAGGTCGATGAGTTTAAATACATGGGGTCAACCATCCAAAGAAACAGACAATGGATAAGAGAGGTGAAGAAGAGAGTGCAGACACGGAGGTGTAGTGAGACCTACTATGATGTATGATTTAGAGACGGTGGCACGGACAAAAAGACAGGAGGCTAAGCTGAAGATGCTAAGTTTTTCACTGGGAATGACCAGCAGGGATTAGAAACGGGTACATCAGAGTTTGGACACAAAGTTGAAGCAGCAAAGCCGAGATGGTTTGTTGCAAAGGAGGGCTAATGGATATATTCATAAAAGGGTGTTGAAGCTGGAGCTGCCAGGCAGGAGGAAAAGAGGAAGATCACAGAAGTTCATGGATGAGCAACAGAGGACATGCAGAGGGTTGATGGAGGCAGACGAGTCGCTGTGGCGACCCCTAAAGGGAGCAGCCGAAAGGAAAGAAAGAAGACGATGAAGGAGAACGCAGTAGTAAGCAAATTACATATTAACAGATACTCTTGGTTTCCTGTCAAAACAAGCACTGAACCTAAGGTAAAATATCAACTCACATCACCAAAAACACAGCGGATCATACATTAAAAGCATTACTGCAGGTTCCTGAGGCACTCTATAAAAGCACAACAAGAGTACCGGTCGATACAACCCGAGTTTAAGCTACAAAAAACATTCAGACAACAGGAAGAACACTGGATAAGAGGTTCTAGGTACTGAGAGGCAGAATAGCATATGCAAAAACAAACAAACAAATAAATAAATGAAATAAAAAATTAGGGAAGGAAAAAAAGAGCAAAAGAGATAGGAAAAATTCATAGGTTTGTAAGATTTACCTCCATTACAAGTAACCTTAACCTCTCGCAGCAGAGTGAGAGGGATCTGTAAAACAAGCAGCACAGTCTAGGAGAGAAACTGACATTTTGAAAGAGGTCAGCAGGTAAAGGTGCAGAGACTCCCAGGGGTAGGGGACAAGATCATGGGAGGGTGGGTCATAGGTGACTGATGGGGGGGAGGGAGGGGGGGGTGCTCATTAACCCACAAGTACAATGTAAAAGTGGGCAAAAGTGGGAGAATACTTAATATGAGAACCAGGTGCCAAATAGGATAGAATTACGCTGCAGTCAGTGCCACCTACATAAAAACATGTATCATCTGCCCTGTGGTATCATGAGCACGTAATGAATATTATAAACTGCAGTGATGACTAACAGATTCAAATATACTTGCCGCATTTGTTCAGTGCTCCTTTTCCACGTTACAGAAACACCCAATACTTAAGACTCTTTGAATGTTTGTGCAAACTGAACTGCATATTTTGCACCTGTGTGTGTATGGATTAGAGACTCGCTGAGAGATGTGGTTGCGTTTCTCTGTGAGAGTCTGCCTTCTGTCAAAATGTATCTGCGAGTATATGTCTGCTGGAATCTTGCGAGTGAACTCTAACGTGTTACTTCATCTCTCCTTTCTCGCCCCTGCCGGTGATGCTTTACTGCACAGAAACCTTAAGATTCCCCCTTCATGGTGGTGTGAGCCGTGTCCACAGAGCTCCACAAAGTATTTCCCAAATATGGAGCAATCGTGTCATTTTTTTTAAATTATCGGACACCATGAGAAAATTTATACATATACTCATAACTGATTCACCCTTTGGGAGACTGCATCTTTAGAAGTCTTTTTATGGAGCCAAAATCGCTCATTTGCATTTAGAGAGTGAACCTGGCAATGTCAGCTTTTAGTACTGAATCATGGGACTGCATCAAAGTCATTAAGTGTCTCTTTACAGTTAGATGAGGAATTGTAAGGACACAAGAGGAGTTAATCTACTTACCATTTGCCCTGCAAGACAGGACATGACAAGACGGCGAGGGGAGAAATTTTTGAGCAACTGCTGCTTCTCACTGTTTTAGATAAAAAACGCTGGGCATTATTTGTGTTCAGTCTGCTGCTGCCAGGATAAAACCCGTGTTGCAACAGCAGCCGGGACAATTTGATTAGGCCAGTCGGCTTACAAAAGGAGCTAGCAAGGGAATGAAATCATGTCCACACTAATACGTTTTCATTTTAAAAAGCAAAACTTTCTGGATGTTTATAGCTAGTGTCCACATGGCCCTGACTCCTACAGCAAAGTTCTGAAAATGCTGCTGGACACATCTTAGCTTGTGCTTTTTTATTATTCAAACTAGGAGCGCCGCAGATCAAACACAGTTTAATGTCAAGTCCAGCTAATTAGGATCTTTTAGCTAATGGCCCTGCTAGGTCATTCCTAGAATAGCTTAGTGTGTGGGATAGGGCTGTTCGATATAACGATATATATCGGATGACGATATAAAAACGTCTATCGTTTCATTTTACGCTATCGTTTGTTTCGTGGTGTCGCAAAATAAACTGTTTATGGCAATATTTTTTTATCGTTTTGATGGTCACTGTAGTGGCTATATTAATTTCTTAAAGTTCTCTCTTTCTCTTATATTTTATATAACCAGTGTTGGGGAGTAACGGAATAAATGTACCGCCATTACGTATTTAAAATACAGAATATGAGTAACTGTATTCCGTTACAGTTACCGTTTAAAAAGGTGGTATTTAGAATACAGTTACTTTGTTGAAATAAATGGATTACACGGCGGTATTTTCCTGTTTCATATTGTGGCGGGTCAGGACTGTTTGGGTTTTGTTTGACAGCTACGTTCTGTTGTTCCAGGCGGCAGCGTTACGGTTGCCATGGTGACGCAGTCTCTCTGCAACTGTGTGTTTCCTGGGTGAGAGAGCGCTTTTTTGTTGTTGTTGTTGTTGTTGTGCTAAGCTAATAGGCCTAATGAATGTAGCCTTATGGCAGTGTAGTCCGTGCTGCAGGGAGAATGGACTGCCATACCAGTTATGTGTCTGTGAGCGCGAGGAGGGAGAAAAATGTGAGTGAAAAAGTACGAGCTGTCACCGAGCAGAAACAATAATAACCACTTCAGCCAAGAAGAGTGCCTGACGAGCCCAGTTGTAAGTTAACTATTAAGACTCGACTGTACACCGTGTTCGTGTTTTCCTCCGAAACAATAAGTTCCGTTGGAGCAGCCTTTCAACGCCTCTCTCTGTCTCTATTTTTCGGCTACGAGCCCGACACGGAACCAACGTATTAGCCAGAGGTCCCTTTACTACGGTTCGGAGCCACGGACCTTCAGTAATAGTAATAAATCACACAGCAACAGTACATTCATGCAGTTGTAAAAAGCATGATAATATATCCAAAGTAATCCTAAGTATGCAGAATACGTTACTCTCATTGAGTAACGTAACGGAATACATTACAAAATACATTTTGGGGCATGTATTCTGTAATCTGTAGTGGAATACATTTTAAAAGTAACCTTCCCAACACTGTATATAACCACACTACGGACGGACAAGCGCCTGTTTTTATGCGTTGTCGTTAGCAACAACGACGGTAAAACCATCGCGTGTCCGCTTGTTTATGTTCCACATAAACCTTTCACAATAAAGCTCAAGATCCTGTTGAGACTTTTCAAAATAAACTGAATCACGTGAAAGAGCAGATTATTTACAGATGAGAAGTAAAAAAGAGCCAGCAGGTGCTAAAAAAATAAACCTTAGACTCAAACGTTAGAACAGGCAACCCGCAGCACGCCGTGTAATAAATACAAAGAAAACGGCGGCCGGTACAACTTATGTCTAAAAATGTATCATTTCATGCATCGGTTAAAACACTCGACTCCGGGTAAAGGACGCGCAAGTCGAGCTGCCCGAGATTCACAGAATTTACAGAAAATGTTACATTTTTGTGATTTATATCGTTATCTGGACGATAAAATTCTTATATATCGGGATATGAGATTTTGGTCATATCGCACAGCCCTTGCTGGGGATGTTTTAAACTCCCCAAAAGAAACATCCTGTTTTGTTCTTCTGTTAAATGAATATTACGCTGTCTCTTCACATTACAGACAAGCGGGACTTGCCATGCTCCAACATTACTGCTATCTTTCTATTAACTAGCTACAGCCGCTAACTCAATGATAACTTAACGGAAAAGACATGTGGCTGTGTGGTAACATTTAACTGTGTGCACTGGCCTGGTTAATATGTACGTTAACAGTTGGATACTTGTCAGTGTCTCAGCTGCTTTGCCAAGTCTGTTGCGTTGCTGTGGCTGCGTGTCCGTGAAGATCGCACCATTAGGATGATTGCAAACGAGTATCTAAATTTTGGTACTAAATGCTATAGTAAGAATTGGCCTCATCTGGACAGCCAGACACGCATTTGGAAGCAGTTAGTATTTGCTGTCCTCTACCTCATGACCTTCTCTAGAGAACAAAAAGACATCAGCCCTGGCTAACTGGACACTTCAACATGGATTATGAATCACAACACGTTCACACCACTTCTGTCAACACAAACAGTTATGCGATGTACGCTTTTAACCATTTCAGTAAGTCCAGAGATGGTTTTCGTAACGTTACTAAACAGATGAGTGTTCATCTGTTTAGGGATGGTTTTTTGTCAAAAGCAGCGTATCAAAATGAAAACGTATTAGTGTAGATGTAGCTGGTAAGTAGCAATCTCTGAATTTTCCTTTAAAGGAAATAATTACACTAAAGATGCTGTGCTTACAAAGGGGCTTAAAAAAAAGATTAGTTACAAGCAACATGTTTAAACACCAGTGGAAGTTTAATGCATATCCTAAAGGTTTAGGTTAGGTTAAGTGGCAATAAAGCAGCAAATAAATAAATGAATAAAAAAAGTTATTACTAGTTTCTTTGACATGTAGTGCCATGATCATCATAATGTATCAAAAAACCACTTTGGATATCAGCCATTTTTAAATATTTTTTAAGATATCAAATTGTTATATATGTATATCAGAGAAACTTTCTCCAAACTGTGCTGTTGAAACATTTTTCCCCACTTGTGAGAAAACTATTAGCAAATGCTTATTAACACACATTTCTCAAAAAAAGGAAGAAAACAAGAGCTTTTTTCTTTCCCCACAAAATCTCAGCCTAAAGCGGCAGTGACAAGTGCCATACAGTATGTTGTTAAAGGCTACAAGGTCATGTTATGTAACCAGCTCGCACGTATGCACAAGCATTTCCATGTTTCTGAATTACTAGTTATAAAGAACTCATTAACATTAAGCCATTTTCAGTACTCAACATCTCCTCACATTATGCAAAAATATGGACAGAGCTAAAGTGAAACAGTACAAGGGGAATTCTGAATGAATGTGAGGCAAACAGACCTAGAGAAAGAGCTATCGTGCCGTTGCATAATGACAGTTTTCAAGTGTCAGATGAGCACTGGCGCTGATGGTTTGGTGGTCAAGTGGTACGCTGTGTTCTAAATCACCATCGTCTTCGAAAACAAGCTTCACACAACCTCTTCTGGACAGAGCTGTGTGAATTACAAATGTGCGCGCAAATTCCAAGCCTGCTGGGGCTGATTTACAGGAATGGGAGAGTAATGATTGGAATTTGCTTCCTAATTTGCACATGTAAATGAATTTGTATAGGCAAATCTGGGAGCCTTCTCAGGTTAACTGATTTACAAATACCAACACAAAAATCAATAAATAATGAATGTATTAAAAAAAATACAACAATGTGTCTCTTTAAATGATTAATAAATGTTTGTATCTTCCATCCTAGCTTTTCAGAGACCACATGCGGTACTAGCACCAGATTAATCTTATGCACACACTAATGTTGCCTGTATGACACTTTATGCCACAAACCCGCATGGCAAAGCAACCATTTCTCTCTCACACACAGACACATTATAAAAATTCCAATCCTCCGCTGATCCCAAGCTAAAGTCTGCATGACTCTTACCTTATTAAGTAGCAGCAGAAGAGGAGGCTGAGGATGAAGACAAAGATGGCTGTCCCAAACACCACAATGTAGATGTTAAGGGGAAGGTTCTGGAACCCTATATTTGGCATCCTGAAACTGTAGTGTGGGAAATCGGAGCTCATGGATAGCCTGGATGGAAAGACACAAATGGACATAAGTACTTCCAGACACCAACACAGTCCACAGAAAGAAAACCCCTTTGTACCAGTAAGAAAACTAAATGACTCTAAGGAGCTGGAGCTGAGGGCATGTCATCATTTTAGAAGTGCTGCTTAACTGTAATACCATATATCTACAAGTGTTACAATTAGTTAACCTTGATGAAGTGATGTAAAATACAATGTAATGATAAAACACGGGTTAACTGGGACTTGTTGTCCAAAGACTAAAACCATCCTGCATGAAGGTAAACTTAAACCTCAGAATCTGCAATGAAAACAAACAGCAGGGCAATGATGCAACGAGTAATAAAGGGCAACTCAGAAAGCACAACTGTGACATTATAGCATTCACGACCTCTTGGTATCGAACCACTAAAGCTTTGTTTCTACCAAAACAAGGCAAGAGAACAGAGAAAATTGTTTATTTATGTAATTTATATCATTTAAAAAGAGTGTAAACACATGTGCAGGCAACTTTTGTTTAATATTTTCTTCCATGTTTGTACTTCTGATAAACTTAATCCATCAAATCCAAGGAACACTAACAAGGATAAACTGGCCAAGTGCTCTTACTCAACTTATGAAAAAGGACAAGACTGGGCATGTCTGAGCCTACCCACAGAAGATGAGGAGGGGGGACCGGAATAACTTTTGCTCCTTTTGGACCCGTGTCTTGTGCTCCTCCCTCTTCCCTAAAGGCTTCATTCCTGTACACTTCCCGAGTGGAAAGTTTTGGAGGTTTTACTGAGGCCATTAACAATCCCCTGCTCACTGTATAACTGTCCACCCCCCTCCCCCCAAAAAAGCTTTCTATTACATAACAGAGTCACCTCCATATGGTGGGCACTTTCTTAGCTTTATTTCGAGGCGCTTCTACATGACATTACTCCAGCTGGTATTAGCAATCATGATAGCTGCCTTGCTCCAGAGCTGCAAGTCATCCATACATAAACGTGGTTGGCACAGCGTCTCTTTCTAGCTTTACACAAGAGCAATGCAAGGCACATGGTTTATGATACAGGAGAAGTAAAGGACCTGATGTTCTCCTAACAAATGTTTCAGTGGCTCAGCATGACTTTGAAACTGTCAGCTTACAAAAAGACTGTAAAAGCTACGAGGACCGAGATTTATCCCTTAAATATAAAGAGCTCTGAGTGAACTGAGCACATGGAGTCACCAGTTTAAAGGGGGGTGAAACGGGAAAAATGTCCCAAATATTAGGCACAACAGCCAGGTCAAGCTTGAGTAGTATCTCAGAGGAAACTGAGCCCAAATTGTATGTGTAAGTATCACATCCCAGAGGATGGAATCCGGCGTTTAAGATAAGCATAGCTTAGATAAGGAATGAAGCTAGCGTGCTGTCTTCAGAAGAGAGGCTATTGAACTCAAAAGCTAACTGAGTTTTTTGTTTGTTTTTTCCTCCAAAGACACTTTGAAAAGACAATTGCTGACTCAGAATAGAAATGAAATTCTTGTGACTTTAACAACAGTTTCCTCTGCTGGCCTGCAAAACATTGTGGTGCATGTAGAGATCAGAGTATTACATGAACATCAGGGAAAGTCTATTATATTCAATTTCAAATATCCTAAACTCATAGGGCTCCCAGTGGCCCCGTGAGTTTAATCATTCATGAACGAGCAGCAAAAAAGACATTTCAGTTTAGAATTTTGCCAGCTAACTGAAGCTTGGTAGCCTCGCATGTGCAAAACTCAAGCCCCAAGCTCAACTGTCTTCTTCACAAACAAAGTCCAGGCAACTATGCTCTTGTTATCCGATAACAAACATGCCTCTGTGCTGCGTACCTTTGACACAATGTGAGAAGCACCTCCAGAAACACCTCCAAAACTTGAAAACAAAACACACACTTTCATTTACAAGATTAGTCCTCTGTTGCAATCTTGCGTCAGTTCACACAGTTAGAATAATTTCTTCGAGTAGTTCAAGCTACCAAGTTACACAACTACATGTTAATGAAATTATCTCCAGACTGCATCACTTATATTTTTGTTAAATATAGAATAAAGAAACTCACATATACATACCCTATTGGTGCTTTCATGCTGAAGAGCAGAAAAGTGTGCATCTATCTGTAACACAGGCCTTTACAAAGTGCCATGCTGTGTCCTTGAGAGCCTTTTCACTGAGTGCATCTGTTTGGATCATATCTGCGCCCTGTTCATAAAGGCTCCCTGCCAAACTCGAGCCCCTCTCTGCTCTCCGACTCTTTTTGGCTTCTCTGTATTAACAAGAGCTGAGCCGAAACTGAAGTTTTGGGGCCAATTCCGACTTACAAACTGTAGAGATGGAAGGTTGGAGACACGGCTCAACTCCAAACCGCATTGTGACGCATGCTCTGTTATTTGTGAGACTCTTGTAAACAAAGGAGCCAAAGTTGGCAAACTACTGTAACTACTGTAAGACACAGTTCCTTTATCTGCATTCAAGTTCAAAGAAAAAAAAAAGCTTCTGTCTGACATATCAGGCCAATATTGGTCAACATTGTCCAACCAACACAGCCGCAGCATCATACCCGAGCTTAACTAACCACAGAAACATGCTGCGCAAACACCTCTGGAGAAATCTGAGTGCGACACACTGACAAACCTGTTCCTCATAGTAGACAATTAGGACAGAGGTCTTCAGCACAATCTGGAAAAACAGACGCTGGAAAATTGGAATAAAACTAAAACACTACAGTTTGGAAAACTAGTATTTAGTCGTATTATATATTTTTATATGTCTAGTATTATTTTTTATTATGAAGTTTTTAAATGTCATTCATAAAGAGTGGCATTTTGTCAATGGGGAACAGTTTAAATACAATAATGAGTTTCCACAGTTCCACAGTTCTTAAATATCGCAAAGTAAACAAAAGCACATAAACTGACATGTGACCCAAGCGCTGAACTTTAACTCTGTTTCTCTGAAATCCAGCACAGATATGGTTTTATTGCTTGCTATATGAGAGACACGTAGGTCAGGGATCTGGTTACTGGGATGTGTCTATTAGGTATGCTGGTCACGGCTAATACGATCACACTGAAAGATAGGTTTAAGAAGTCTTTTGCCCTAAACCATGAGGCTGTGTCTTTCACTCTGTGCAGCATCCCTTCAGTATCAAGATTCGCTGACTGACAGGGTCGTGGGTACATCAAGATCTTGAAATATAACCCCCTTGCAGTCAACAACTTACATACCTCCAATTTTGTTTGTGTGTGTGTGTGTGTGCGCGTGAGGGGGAGCGGCATCACGTTGTCAAACACAGGAGAGTATTAGAAAAGGAGCCAGTGTGAACTGGGTGATATAAATTATTCTTTTTGTATTAAATGTATCTGCTCTCCTCATTCCTCCCTTTCTTTCACCACCTGCCTGTCTCCCTCAGACATTTTTACACGGCCTCACCCTATTACGTAACCAGCAACAAGGCTATGCACACTGCAGATGCATTGGAAATGAAGATGAGTGGGAAAATCTTCACATTCCTTGTGCATGGCTTTGTTTTTCTTCAATCATGTCTCACAAAGCAAAAGTAATTATTCTATTTTCATCAAGAGTAAAATAGAAAGGAATTCATGCAAAGTACAAATGAGGAAAACATGACTTTTGATGTTCACCTTTTGTCTGACCTCTGATATTTTATTGTCCAGATTCATGTGCGATGGGACTAGAAAGAGTTACTCCACACTGAGCTCCTATATGTGGGTTTCCTAATGATAACAGCATATTCTTGCACAGAGTTTATTTCAAGAAGTTGCATGATCCACACGACCAACCACAATTCTTCAGTTTAATGTCACATCTTGGGGATGAATACACACAGGAAGAGGCATGACAAGCAAAGGAATTCCTCATAAAATGTTCACAGCTGAACACTGAAATGTCCAGTATTTTGCGTTAATGCTGAACACACGTAAGCTTGTGACGCGTGTCACAAGCAGCAGAATCACGCATCGCTATCGTCAAGCGGTTACATACACGACTATTTTAGCGTAACTGACTGCACAATGCCCAAAGTACAGTGCCGCAGCACAATGACTAAAGGACACAAAGGATACATTTTGCCTGCCGAATCATGGGATTAAAAAAACAAACAAAACAACAACATTATCGGGGTGTATCTGCAGAATTTGTTGTTTTTGTGTCAGCAGGATGTACTTAAACACAATACACAGGGCACATAACATCACGAATGTCAGCAGCAGACTGTAAAAACAACAACCATGTAATACGTGACAAGAGGAACAATTACACGCAAATTAAACTTGTGCGTCAGATCTACGTCGTAACTTACACCATAAGTGCAACCCCACCTAACCCTACGCCACAACCTTCTACGTAACCTGGTGTGCACCTCCCAATAAATGTAACTACAATCGAGTCCATGGTTTGTTTGTTTTTTACATTGTGTTATGGTTATACAAACATAGTAAAATTATAAAGCGAGCACTGATAAAGCCAGCCAGCACGTGCAGAACATTTCCCTAACCAGAGAAAACTGAAAAACGTAACTCAGATTGTTTCCACAGTTTTATATAATGAAGATAAACATGTGTTGCCTAACTTACTGGGAAGTCTCCAATCAATTTTCTACAAAAGCAAGTCATCATAAGGACACGTGAAAAAAAAAAAAAAAAATCAATGAAACTTCAGATATTTGTGTACATTTGTAGTCTGTGTTTGTTTTGTTCCTACCTACAACTGAGCCTGATTCTGATTTGATCACAAACTTTCAACTCCGTTTAATTTGAAGCAACAGCTCTCCTTAGACCCAAGACAAAAACAAGCCGGAAAAAATAATGGGAGAGCTGTTGCTTCCCATTTGTCGGAACACTGTGCTTCTCCTGGGGATAACATCAACTTCCTAACTAAGAGAGGAGCAAAGACAATGTCTCAGACTGCACTTTTTCATCTCTGCTGGCAGGCAGTTTCAACTTTTAAACTATTTCATAACTTTTTTGGGATTTTTTTTAACTGACTGCAGCCCATGAAGAAACTTTTCCAGTAAGCCAGTGACTCATGATTTATCTGTGCAACAGACTGAAAGCAAAACAATGTTATGCAGTTGTTTCACACTGTAAAACATTCACATCTACTTGAGTCTGATAGGTCAGCCTGATAGAAAAATCTACACGTACGTTAAACCCACTAAAACAAACCAGATGACAATGTAGCCACTACAGAATAAAGTCCTTATAAGAACGTTAAAAAGGGTCACCCTTGGATACAGACCTAATGTTTTCAATGAACAACCCAGGATAGGAACCTTCCCTTTCCATTCGCTCATTACCACACCTCCTGATGAGCATTGTGTAACTTATTAATGATATAACTCACTGTTTGTAAACCTTAAACGTAAAGGACACACCCCGCCTCCACCACCCACAATCCTGCCTTGAACTTCTGATCAATAGAAGCTGAACCTTTTTGAACGAGTACCACATGATCCCTCTATGTTTCTACTTTCTTTTGTCCAGCAGCTGGTGAGTTTTACTGCTACTGGGTTCCAAAGAGGAAGAAGTAGTTAAAACCTTAACAAATTAAAAAAAAACGTTACCTATATAAATAAACACCAAACTGCTTTTAAAACAACGCCTAAACTTTTAAATCTGTTGTACAGTTTCTTATTATCAGCCCTCAGCATTATAATACACAAGATGCTGTATGAAGAGAAGTGGAAATTTCCACTAGCAGCCATGAACGGCCATGAGGTTTGCACATCTGAAACTTAATATGCCAAAGGGCAGCAACAAACACCAGGGCCTCACAGGCAGAGTAAGGGGCTCTTTAAAATGTGCTGGCAGCGAAAAGTGAAATGTCTGCACTCACATGACACTTCACTTACATATCATATTTTCAGCAGTTTAATGTTCAGATAACTGAATCTAAACACAGCTGATCCTTATGCCTTAAGACAAGAGTATGATACAAGCCTCAGCGTGAGAGAAGAAAGCTTTTAAACAGTAATTCAATGAAAAAGATGGATTATGTTTTGCATGCAGCAGATAAAGACATGGTTGTGCATCTCACTATTTACTTTTGGCTAGCAGTGCCCACAAACGCTTGCTTTTCCAAAGTTGGACCAGGTTCTACAATAAGTAGGTCACTGTAGCTGTAAATCTAGTTATGGAGACGTGGGAGACAGGGTTGTCAACGGGGGCGAGCTCATAGCAACTGATGACACCTAACAGAACTGCATGCGCACTTATACATTCAGAAACATGCATGAAATCCACACATATAACAAGCAGTCTTCGTCATCATTAAGTTTCCCTAGAAAGTGTTAACAGTAAGGCTCCTTTTCTAGTGCCGGAAATGTTGAGTATACTTTGTCACTAGCAAAGACGCCGCCCCTCATTTGCTGATCGGCTGTTCGATACGGTGTTAGCCTTACTTTTTAATCTACTTGTGCATATTTACCGAATCAACACATGTGAATCAGTGAGGAGGGCGTTTTTACAATAGGTAACCAGTCATTTGTAGACTCCTCAAAATAAATCACTCTTTATTAATTTTATCTCCCTGCAACAGAGACAGAAAGCCAGGAACAGTTTTATAAAAGGAAGTCATTAAAGAGACACTGGGGACTGGTGTGATTACTTAATAATAATAGATGAAACATGAATGCAGTAGTACAGGATTTTGAGGATTTTCTGGCATGTCCCAGTTCAAAAGCCAAAACGTTTACAAACCACAACTTTTAACCATCATTAACCAAAAAGAAAAAAAGTCTCCAGCATCAACAACCTCGTATTCACTCGACTTTCATATTCATATTTTTTCCCTGCTTGTCTGTACTCTACCTGCCTTGCCTCCACACCACAGCTTTAGAACCACTGGTGTAGTATACGGAAGGGCTGTATTTGCAGTAGGCTAATTAGAGTTTTATGATGTCAGTACAGCCTGTTCCCATCCCGCCAGCATTAATTACTGCATATTTGTCAAAGCTAGTGGCTCAGTCAGGTACAAGGTGGCCTTGGAAATCTTTGCTCCTGAAACACTGGGTCAAAGCACGAGTGAATCAGAGTGGTCACTCCCACCTCATCGTTTGTCACATCTTAAACTGAACCAAGCGGCTGTCAGTGCTGAAATATAAACAGCAAAATTAAAAGGCCTTGACAATTTGTTACAAGAAAACCAAATTTAACTATAACTTCAAGCCACAAGTGAGACAAAGGCTCATAGTAGAGGTGTCATGAGCGGGGAAATAACCTACAGAGAGCAAAACCACTTGTGTACCAGGCTGTACATGGGCGTCTGTAGTCTATAGGGATTGACTCCCTTTTGGCACCAGCAACAAATGGCCATTTGAAGCTTGGCATGTTTTGGCACTTGTGCTTTGGCTTAATGTTCAAACCCCAAAGGCTCACTTGTTTACAAGTTTCTTTGAGCGTTCTTTCACTTTCACTAGTCTACCACGCTGTAATTCACTCCTTTAATCGCAAAGATTAGAGTTTACCTTTATGGTTTTTTTCTCTATGGTGTTTTGCGTGCGGTGATAAGTTGTTATTTTTCACTCGGTTTAGTCTCGATAGTGTTGCTTCTAAATGAGAAAATCTGCTGCCTACTTCATGCTAACTTTTAGAGTATGTTTTTTGAGGCTATATTCAAGCCATACTTGAACATTTGATTGATTTCTCTTCCTTTTTAACCATTTTTGTCTGTCTCCGTCTCCATGAGCTCATCATCGTTCCTCAGTGGACTTTCACAGTAACACAAGACGACACAAATACGAGAAAACTGACACACACAGCTGCCTCATAGCACTCTTGCCCCTGTGCTTCTCTGCAGTTTCTTTTTTCACCCTCCTTTCAGCACTCCCTGCCACCTCATTAACCAGTTTCCATTTGACTGTCAAAGTTTTACTTTCTTTTCTGCTCTTCATTTTATTTGCAACTTCTCGGCTGTTTATTTGCCTTCTAAAAAGCAGCATGATCGCTGAACAGGCTCGTGGTTAAATTGTAGCAAGCAGCGTCCTTTTACAACTACCTACTTTAGGGAAATGGGACCCTTGGATGTGCAAAGTGCAGGGTCACAGCTAGTATAAATAACCTGTAGTCATGTGAGGGTGAGTAAGTCAAGTAGAAACATGAAAACAAGCTGAAGTCATATCAATTCTTAGCGTTATCTGCTATTGACCCACAGGGAATCAACAACCAGCCTATGTCAAGTGCAACTTTTGTAAAGAAAACAAGCTGTAAAACTAGTCAGTTAACCCATAGTTAGTATCAGTGAGTCCATACATAAGTGAATTTAGTACTTAGCACTTAAGTACTTAGTTGAGGCCAAGAGCCACAAGTGAATGATCAGTGGGTGAAATCTAAGCATTAGATGATTTTCAAAGGGGATCATAAGTATCTCTCTTCACCATATACTCACTAATAGAAACCCTATATTTTGGTTTATTTACTATAATTAAATTGGTTATCATTTGTGAAGGCTTATTGTGATACAGATACATATGAGCACAGGAGCGTACACAAGGATTTGTGGATCAATTACATCTCAAGTGCTGCAGCCATCAAGCTTGTATTTCCAGATCAGAGAATATTTGGAACATGTTGGACAGGCTTTAAGCATACACCATGAATTTGTTAAGTCACTAGTCTATTTAACCTTTCCCTTAAGCATTAGAGCACTTGTGGGATGTGTGTGTGTGTGTGTGTGTGTGTGTGGGGGGGGGGGGCCTTCCCAGCTTAATATGACAATGCTCATTTCCTGTGAAACAGGACAATTACACAAGAAGCATTAACACACTGTAAGGAAGCATTTAGCAAGTTGACTGGAGTATAACTACTTGCTTCAATTCAATTCAATTCTATTTGTATAGCACCATGTCACCCCAACAGTTGCTTCAAAGTGCTTTGTATTTTGAGGTAGAGACTCTACAAAAATACAAAGAAAACCCCAACAATCATATGACTCCCTACAAGCAAGTGCTTTGGTGAAAGTGGGATGGAAAAACTCCCTTTAACAGGAAGAAACCTCGAGCAAAACCAGGCTCAGGAAGAGGCGCCATCTGCCGCTACCGGTCGAGGATGAGCGGATGAAGACAGGACAAAGGCATGGAAGAAAGGCAGAGATTAATATTAACAAACAATTAAATGCAGATGTGTGTAGACACATAGTAGGTGAAAAAGGTGACTGAAGAAGAAGTACTAAAGGCATCATGGGAATCCTCCAGCAGCCTAGACCTATTGCAGCGTAACTAAGAGATCACAGGTGGATGTTTTTGTATCTGTGACACAGCTTTGCCTAGTTTTTCTGAGTATCTAACAAGTCTTCAAAGAAGGCATTAAAAAAGCAGAACGGCCATTATTGATGCTCTGTCAGACAGTGAAGTAAGAGGAAGCCCAACCCCTTACTGTTACAGACATCCAGTGCTGCATCACCAGGTGCCCTTGAGGAAAAAAAACAGCCCACTTTTTAAGTAAACAGGCATGGACTTCACTCCTTCCCTCATGGAAAATTTCTGTGTAATCGGTTGCACCATCAATTCATTTCCTCTAACTAACACTATTTTTCATAGACTTACAAGCTATTACCATCATGGACTGTTCGCTGCCTGCTCTCACTGAATATTCACTTACATTTTTTGGTAGTAAACTTTTGTTACAATGTTTTCTTTTCTTTTTGATGGCTGAAACTGCACAGAATCAAACATGCTACTTCGAATGCTTGAAGGCTGTTAAAATAAGCTTTATTAAATGGATTTCACATTTATGAGCAGGTTAGTGTTAATGTACAACCAATCCACTTGAAGACTGAGTGATTGCTAATGCTACTATCTTTATCAATACGCTAGATATAGGCATTATACATACGTAACCCAATTATTACATTGTACAAATTAAATATCCCTGCTTGCCTTACTTGTAGAGGAAAGAAAAAATTGGGGGGGGGACTGCCAAGCCATTTTTACTCAGTTTTGTACGTATCATTCAGTCACATGCACCAACCTGTCATTAGTACTGGTGGATGACGTCTAAACTTTTGGAACAAGCCATTTAATTACTTCATAGCCCAAAGTCACAAAGCAACAGTTCATACAGCATGCACAAGGACTCTATTCTTAGACCCCTGAACGTCAGGGAACAGTTGAAATATAAACTGTTCAATGCTGCGACTGCATGTTTTCTTTTCCTAGAATGAGTGGGTGATTACAGCGTTGAATGTGTGATTACACTTTACATTGTCTCGAATTGTCTACTTCACAGCTGAGACCACAGCTGCAAGTCAGGTTTGCAAGAGTCAGTGCAATACTGCAACATTGCATCTAGAGTTCACAAACGAGTTCAGCACAAAGACAGCATAACACTTTTTTTTTGGCCACAATCACCTATGAGATGCTGAACCATTTACGTAACCCATGTTAAACACACTGTAATAGCAGAAAAAAGTTAAAAATATTGTTTAATATTAAAATAAAGTATAATATATTGCTCATTAATCTTTTTGGAATATGTAGATAAACAAATCATTGCCTTAACGTCTTGGAAATTCACACTATTTTTCCTCAGTTATAATCAAAATGTAGAGTCATATGTGGGTGACCAGATACCAAAAAAATTTGTGTTTGTGTGGAGCCGTGCTGCCAGGTAGACTGATATTTTCATACTGAACTTAAAAATAAAAATACATATACTCTGCAGGATGCCAGATATGCACCTAAAGGCAAAATAAATTACATCTGAAAGCTACTTATCCAACTCTCTTGATGAGTAAAAACAATAAGCCTAAAAGGGGGAGTTGAAGTTTGCTCTTATTGTCTCATACTCTTTATATTATGTGCATTGTCTGTATTTTCAGCTGCTTTTCTGTCTGCTGATCATCACTGGAGCTCAGCAGGGATGCACCCATCAATCGTTGTGCTTTTTTAAAGCCATATCTGATGATTTTGATCATTTATGTGTCACTTCAGGCCACATTTTCCTCTGTGTGAAATTGAAGAAAAACTGTATTTCCCACTGTCATTTCATTTTCTTTGAAGTAGTTTCTGTTACATTCATTTCTGGTGAATTCTTTCCCTGATGGGCACAGATAGGCTCAGACAGGCTAACCTCTACTTGAACATAGTAAAAAGCCTTTCCTGCTTTCTTCACATGCATTAAAAGCCAGACTTTAGAAAACTGCAAGTACTGCAGAGCCAGGAAAAATTTAGGACACTGTCTCAACATGTGGAACAAAGGTGACAAGGCAATAAAATGCTGTGCAGTCCCACATAATGAGGGGCATCTGGTCACGCCCCTGTTACAGGGCCAATAACTGTGCTGCTGTGAGAAGGGTTATTACTATCCACGATACAGCGAAGAAGTGGGTTTACGATTAACCTGCGGTGGGTGAGGGGAGAGGGAGACCACTGCGATAAGCACAAAGTGGGAATTTCATAGAGATAGGAGGACATCTCTGAGCTACTTTACTTTGGGTCAGCCGTTGAGCTCAGATAGACAGATAATGTTTTATGTATTGTTATCCACACGAGGCTGGGATCTCTGTGGTGTAACTGAGCCATTCATGATATGGTTGTTGCTCATTAAAGAACAGGAGACCAGTTGGGCGTGGGCTCCCAAGCTAGTAGCCGTCAGGCTAACCTTAGCTTCAAATGACATAGCATTACTTAACGTGAGCAGCCCCCCTCCACCCCCTTTCTTTTACTACTGAAAAACCATTTAAGTTCACTTACACAAATTCATGAACATTCAGTCATTTCCCTGAAACATTTTAAGTTGTTTTATAATAACTTGAAGAGTAATTTAGTGCAATACTGTTAGTTTTGGCTGGTTTTGAACTTAAATTGGGAGCATCAGTGCTTTTTACCAAGTTGGGCTCATTGGATGTTAACAGTTGACAGTAAGCTAGCAGCTACAGATAACAGGTTAATTAAAATAAAAAGAAAGTACTATCAACTCACCAGCGATCCCCCCAGCAGCCCCAGTAGTAGCCGTGCTTTTCTACAACGTGCTTCTTCTAATAGGCTTTAAAGAAAAGGCGACAAGTCGATCCAAACCGAAACTCGTCCTGGCAGCAAAGAGCCGTCTTATCTCTGCGTTACCAAATCCCCGCTGTAGGGCGACGATCTCATCACACAACCCCCCCGGCCTGCGGTGTTCACGACTCCTGGCTGTTGTGGTTATCACGATTCTTGATTCATTTGATTCAAAATCAGCGATGAGTAAGAGAGCAGCTTGCAGTGGCGAATAACTGTCTCAGAGGCGGGCGGTCTTAGTTTTTTTCCAGAGAAAAAGAGCGCTTATGGGAGTGGTAACCGAGCTTGGCAGTCTGCACGGTTCGCACGTAGTCGTTTGTTAGCCCACTACCACAACTAGCATATAGATCCCACCTCCTCCTGCTAGTCGGATCAGTGTGCACAGACCGAGACGGGCAACGCCACTGGAGGTTTTGAGGACAGCCTGTACGAGGGGAGTGATGCTAGGGATGGAGGGAGGGGAGATGCTGCACATGATGGTCACGTAGCTGATTGCAAAGCTGCACTCACAAATAATGGTTGGAGTCAGAACCGATGCTAGTTCTCTAAATGTTCATAGGTTTCATAGAAGTGCAGTCATTTCCTGATTTATCGACATAAATATCTTCTGAATTAACTAGGTTTTATGTTTTCTAAATATTTTCTTGTAAAAACAGAATATCGTCTCCAACTAAGTTCTGTTTTAATGTTTTAAAGTATTTCTATTCCCAAAGAGCAAACAATTACTTGAAAACTTTAATACAGTTTTTCTTGGTTCTCTCGGTGTTCTTGGTGAATTACTAAATTCAGTTGTAATAACAACACTTTGAGTTTTGTAACAAAACTTGTAATGGTTGAGTAAACTTCAAATACATATTACAAAATTGTTTTAGCTCCGGTCAAGCAATAATATCTCCATTTCTGTACATTCTGTAACCATAATGACAAAAAAGTAAACCTACACTTATTTTAAATTATTATTTATTGGCTTTGGTTTATTTTATACTGAGTATTATATGCATTGTAGTTCATTATATACTGCATGTAACAACTTTCAAAGCTTACTAGGTCACAAAACATTGGAAAGACCTTACATGAATTATATATCTCTTTACATGTTAGCCTGAATTTTAAATAACTAATGAACCGTATTATAGTGCACATTTGCTTTTAGCTACAACATATTTATTTCCTTTTGCTGTTTTAGTGCCCACAGGTGATATTATTATGTGTGTTTTACTTTGATTTGGTTGTGGAGGTTGTGCTCAGATCCTCAAGGTAGGGTTAGACTTAAAAGAATTTAAAGTAAAAATGTCCACATGGCCTCATATGATCAGTCTTTATAATCTGATCGTCGATTAGTTCTTTCAGCGTTTTACTCTTACAGGGATGAAACTGAAGCTTACTAGCCTGCATTTTATTTACTGAGCACAGCTGGCTCACAGATTTTTGAAGTATTTAAGTACCTTAAAGTGAGAGCTAAATAAATGCTCATCACTACAGATGAGGGTATGAGTCATAGCGTATATACTTAACATATTTCATTAAAAGCATACAAAGTTACTGAGTGAAAATCCATTAATTTACATGCTACTAACATGTTTAACTATAGTGACTCAACTGTTACCATGTTAAAGAAGCAGACACCCTTCAGTATTATTTAATGTTATTCAAACCTACAATTGTTTGTAATCTATCTCTAAATATCTAAAAGAAACAACTATTATTAGTCATCAAACCATCCAACATTATACTTTATTAGAAGGTGAAATGTTAGTAGTTCAATATAATATATACATCCTAAATATTTTTCACCATTGCTAGCCTAAAACATTTACATAGGATTCATTATTTTAAGAAGCAAATCAAAAAGACAGAATAATTTTTTTGCTGTTAAGAACCAGCACAGGTTCTAAAGTGAACCCTTGTTTTAAGGGTGGTTGTAAGCAGACATTGTTTATTCATGTCTGCAGTAGTGAACTGCATGCTCGGGTTTTTCTCAGATTTAAAAATAAATGTGGTTCTTGTCCTATTTTTTTAGTGAGGGCAGAGAAGCAGAGCCGTAACTGGCAGTAATATCTTAAAATCACCTAATTTGGAGATCAGTGCCTAATTTTAGGTTCATTTTTACCGCACAGAAAGGCAAGTGGGGATTTTCTCTGAAATCAGTTTTATTTTAATGAAATCTAAAATGATAATAATACATGACAGAGCTTTAGAGACATTTTGGTAGGTGATTCATGCTTCATCAGATTACTAACCTCTTGATTTCCTTTGCTGCTAAAGCACTGACAAGCAAAACTTGTTGCAAGGGCTCTTCTTTCTTTGTTCATTTATTTTTATAGCAAGTCTCATCCTTTCTTATCAGCCAATGTTCGGCCTGAGGTCCTCAGATAAGATCATCTTTGAAAACTACTTTTTAAAAGATTCTTTTTAGCAGTTAGTCTATGTTTGTGTTTCCTTCTATATTTAGCATATTGCAGATGTTCAGTTTTTATCTTGTTCCTCTTACCCTGGTTTATGAAGTCAGTTTATGAGTTTTATCTACATATCTCTGTTCTGTTTGTTCAAATTGATTTTTTTTTTTTCATTTTATGGCAAATACCAGATTTGATTATTAAACTTGAGCACATAAAACTAAACAAAATATGTCAAATTTAAGGTTTGTTTGTTTGTTTTTTACATATAAAAGTATATGTATTTGCAGGCTAAGAATTATTTATCCACCCACAGGTGACAAAATGCTGTCATTGGCAGAAAAATGAAATTTAAACACAGCAAAAGAAAATTTGTTACTTTGAAAACTTTAACTGTAACTCATTCTACACTCTTATGGTATTAACAAGACTATCGTTATCGTCATTGCAATTTGCCATTCATTCACAGTAGTAACGGAGTTAAAGGTTGTGGGAGGTTGGCATGTTACTTCTGCTGAAACTCGTTGCCAGCTCCTGACACACATTTCAGCACTTCCTTCCAAGAAATATGAACACCGTATCCAGGAAGCCACACTTTGGCCACCCAGCCCGGCACTTCATTTCCTTTGAAACTAGTGGAAGAGCACGACCATTCCCCGATGCACATCACCATGAGCGCATGTCAATGAGGTGCCAATGACAGGGCCGCATTGTGAGATAGGAGCAGAGTGGGAGTGCCATGTGACACTCCTGAATGGGCTGCCGGGGGTTGGCTGGGGGAGGAGGATGGCAGCATCCACAAAAGCCCATTGAAGGATTGCAGACTAGGTACAAGTCTGGCACTGGTCCTCCTTCCCTTCCATGGGACAGCAGGAGGAGGCTGCTGCTTGGTACTGCCTGAATGGTGGGATTATTTCGGAAGAATTGGAGAGAGGAGGTTTATTATCACCGTATTACACTTCCTCCAGTATGTCGATGACCATTATGCCCAGATCTGCATATACACTACTGTCTTGTGTGCTTCACCAGCATAGAAAAGACTGTTGTGTTAACGTATTTTCAGCAGTAAATGGCCCATAATGTGAGCCATGCACACACACTTGCATACATCCACCCTGTACCAAGGGCTTAAGTAACTGTGACACTCCTGTAAGTCTACTTTTAGCCATAAAATCACTTTGTTCAATCACCATAAACTGATATGTATGTTTAATGACTTGTAAAACATGCCTGAAGTTTGATATATTTTTTGTGAAAAAGTACATTTACCATGGTTTACTATGTCTAATGATCCTGGTAGTGTTTGTAAAACGAAAGCTTGCATAGAGGAAATAATAGTATAGTAAATAATATAGTAACTAATGGTTAATGGTCTGCCATTTATATAGTGCCTTTCTAGTCAAACTGAGCACTCAAAGTACTTTTTACTACAAGTGTCATTCACCCAGCCACACGCATGTTTCATGCAGCACTTTTATATGTGCCTAAGCACTTTGTCTAACATTCACACTCTCACTCCGATGGATTCAGTATCTTCAGGTCTACTTGGTGTGCAGAAAATCATAGCAAATCTCAAATCTACTGTAGCAGCGGGAACTATGACATATTATGGAGTTTGCAGATTGCCACAGCTTTTTGGATAATTAAGAATGAAAACCAGAGTTAAGTATCAACAAAAAACAAAACAGATTTATTACAGTACGTGAAGCCTTTATATATTTTTCAAAGGTTTTCATCCTGTTTTATTTCTTGAGGTTACAGGAATCTATCACAATCCACAAGTCCAGTCCAGGGCAGAGAAACATACCTTTGCTTGGTGTAACTTGTGACTGGTCCTCATGGCAGTCTTATTAATGCATATTTGCTTCCCTCCAGTGGAGATGATGGTGAATTACACAGGACCCAACATATTTCACATGTGAAGACGCTGTACATCCACTGCACAGAAAGACTGTCATGCTGACTGTACGTGAGAAAAATACAAACAGGAAAACACCAATTATTATCTGACATAATACCACCTTTCAGAAAGGGATCAAGACAAACTGTAAAAACACAGGCTAATTAAATTTCAAGGGTTTATCATATAGCATATATGATATATGATAAAAAAAAGACCGTTTAAAGTAAGGCAGCACTGGTTGATAGCGGATTAAAAGCAACAGTAAACAGATAAGCCGTAAGGCCCAGTTGTATCCCAGATACAGTGCATTAAAAACTTAATGTGTAGTTTTGACTCTTAGAGAAAGTAAGCAGACCCGTCCACATGTTATGCTTCATAACAGATCAGCACGATTGGTGCTGTGCTTTACTGTATAAACCAAAAACATTTAAGACATTTAAAGTCAATGTGAGAAAAGAATGGGGCAAACTAACTGTGTTAAATTAATAAAAAGCCAAAGTTCAGTATGATGTCACTTCATTGTGCTTTTATTCTTACCAGCAATTACAGTGCCAGTGACACTTTAACACAAGGGAAGCTGGGACTTTTACACAGAGAAAGTCATCTCAAACATACCAGAAGGAAGGTTAGAAAACATCAGTAGGAAACATGAAAGAAATGTTAAAGTTATTGGACGGATTTATCCACAGCAATGCTGAACTTTGCCTGTAGAGGGCAGAGTTGTGGTTTTTAGGCTGTGCTGCACTCAAAAAATGGGAAACCTGAAGGATTTAGTTTATGTTGGATCTAAAATATTTTTGAGAACATTAATGCAGTATTTCTATATTTCTGTGTTTGAGGACAGACCATATTTTCTGTCCTCAAACTGAAATACTAATAAAAAAAATATAATTTTTGTGTCCTAAAATGCTTCAGTTAAAACAGCCACGTGTTATATGTTACATACTGTTGCCCTTGCCCTCTGACATTATAACTTGCTGCATGTATCCTTTTAGAGGATGAAAGTGGGTGTGATGTATTCATTCAAAGGTGCTGCTGTCACTCCATGTTTACATTTCAGAGACAAGTTGTTCTTGTACTTGTGCAAGTACAGTTGCCCTGCCCGCTTGGGTGTGTTAGCACTATACAGTCTTGTCGTTTACATGCGTAGATATTAAAATGCAAAACTTAGAGCAGCAATAAAATAGTTAATTTATACATGCAGTTTAAAAAATGTGCAGAATATAAACAGATGCCTGTATTTATGTAGCATATTGTCCATGGTAGCAACAGGAAAATGAATGTTGCTGTATTTTAATCGGATATAGTCTCAAGATGTTAATAATAATACTTTGGTATTTCTTAAGCAAAACAAACATAATTCATTTGAACTCAGAATTTCACCAAAAAAAATTGCATTCCTGCTACTTTGATGTAAATAAATATGGTAAAAATTTGATATCTTCTTTCCATAAATGATTTATCTAGTGAAAATAGACGGTTTGTAGTTGTATTAAAGGTTTTCAGCAGTGTCAGTTGTGCTTTACCATCACTGGCATCATTGATAGTATACTGTATGTTAGTTGCTGGGCTGTCAGCTACCTCACAAAACAAGTGAATCGAGTCTCACCAGCTGTCATTAAGGATGCCTGAGGCTAGGGTGGGGGGATTCCCATTCCTGCCACTCCCCACTGGCCGTAAATAAATAAAATAGAAAAGATTAACAAGAGGAGCCCACAGAGAGTGTATAGTGCTCCTATTGGGAAAACCAATGTGTTTGGCACAGCAACGCATTTTGCTGTGCCAGCAAGCAGGACGGTGTTTAAAAAAATGAAATAAAATAAAGGATGCCTGGGGAGCAACTGAACTTAAACTATGATAGGATGAAAACTGTGCCTTCTTTTTCAGCATCCCAAACTTGCCCTAATGGACTGTGATTTGGTGACAGTGGAGGACATCTGAGTACTTATCATACTGGAAGCAGCCAGCAGAAGATGGGTAAACTGTGGTCCTGAAGGGATGGACGTGATCAGCTCCAAGCAGTTGACCATTCACATTTGACCTCTGGCATCGATGAGGCATTTTTACCCATTAGAACTGCGGCTCACTGGATAATTTCTATTTTTTTCCAGGCTATTCCGTGTAAACCATAGAGATGGTTGTGTGGGAAAATCCTAGTAGACCAGCAGTTTCTGAAATGGTGTGTTTACACCATACACCATGCCACATTCAAAGTCACTTAAATCACCTTTGTTTCTCATTCTCATGCTCAGTTTGAACATCAGCAGGTTGCCTTGACTACGTCTACATGGTCAAATGCATTGAGATGCCGCTATATAATCCTATTTTATATGAGGTTTTAAAATGTGTTGTGGCTCTTTAATAACGCTGTTATTGTCCAACTTTAACCTCTTAGGAGTCCACCTTCTTTTCATTAAAAGTTTGTGCTGCTGTGCAGATCACCCATGTTCAAGACTTTGTTTACAAAGCCGACGAGCTGTGATTAAAAACTTGAAGAACATGCAGCATGTGAGAGAGTCAGCATCTCCTGCAGTTTCTGTGACATTTAGAATCAGCAAGGTTGTTCAGCTGCAGTGCGTGTTTTGTAACAAGAGAGGCCTACAGTCAAATAACTCCCCCAGTGCTCCCAGTGGGATACACATAGCAGAGTGGCTTGTAACGAGGCAGCATATCCAGTGACAAACACAGCAAACACAGCCCAGATGAAAACAACAGTGTGTTTGTTGACCTCACGTGGATCAAAGAATGAAGGAGGGCGAGTACTAGCGATGCACAACTGTAGCTGTAATCCTTCTGTCCATTTTCTCTTGCTTAACCAATTCAGGCTCGGGAGGGGGGCTGAAGACTATCCCAGCTGTCATAGGACGAAAGACAGGGTACAGAACAGCCTGTAGCAGGGCTAACAGATAGAGACAGGCAATCATTCACACCTACGGCCAATTTAGAATTGCCAGTTAACTCATGCATGGATTGTGGGAGGGAGCCAGAAAGCCCAGAGAGAGCCCACACAGGCATGGAGAGAACATGCAGCCTCCACACAGAAAAGCCCCAGCTGGCCATGGATTCAAACGCAGCACCTTCTTGCTGTGAGGCGACAATGCTAACCGGCATTTGTAGCTATGAGTTAAATCTAATTCAGAGCCTGCAATCTATTTTTTGCATGGCTTCATTTTGAACATGTTAAAATACAATAACAACAACAATAATTACAATAATAAATTTAATAAGTTCAAAAAGGAGTAGGAAGCAACATGTGCTTATTTAATCCCACCAACTTTCTACAATTCAGTAACTACTAATCATTACATTTGTTTCCTTGTTTATGCCCTATCCTATCACAAATCCTTCTTTTCAATTTGTTACATTTATTTGGCTTTAATTCCAAGTAACATGCCAAGAGATAAACAAATATATAATCACATACAAAAGTATGCACACACATATACATACACATACATGTCCATACACACACATATGTCAGAACACTCAGTTTCCTCACTGAGCCTGTTCCTTGGCTTCATTTAACTTTTGAGTGTGGTAAATTTAATTCCCCCCTTAAATTGTATCCACCATCTCTTTTGGACAACAAAAGGATGACATTATGAGGAAGTAGGTTGTTTACTGTTCCATAAATAATTTGTGTCATAATTTTAGATGCAGCACATCATACCACTTTTTTAGGCTTTATAGCAATTGTTCTGTTTCACTGGATTCCAAATGCAGCAGGTCACTGCTTCTTCAGATAAACTCTACATTTAATCACTTCCAGTCAGAGACATGCTGGCAGGATGGAAAATGAAGACATTATTCTTCTAGACATTGTCGTAAGTTGAGCTGCAAAAAAGAAAAAATGAGTTAGTTAATTAGCTCTATACACTCTTGTCTTTTACATGGGTAGAGATATAGATATATTCAAAAGGTTAAACATGGAAGTTTTCCCCGCTACTGAGCATTGTAGGTTCACATATAGTTTATTACCTCGGTATTTTTCCATGACAGAGCACCAAAAATAACTGCTTTAAGGGGAAAAATACAGTAATTATATTTTAAATCCTTCTTATTTGTAATATACTGCCCTCCCAAACTTTTTGTCTGAGGTGTTGCTTCTGTTCTTAGCTGATTGGAAATGGGTTCACAGCTGCACTTCAGTGAAACACTGCATCTGGGTGTTGGTCACTCATCCTTTTCCTGGACTTCTAAAATAACCTCAACATGTGTACATGCCAGGTCAGCAGGTTACCGCTAGCTTCCCCCTGCCCTGTAGGAGCACCGGATGACTGACTGCAAAGAGCCTGGATGCTAATGTGATTATCATGCGTCATTTTTTTGTTCTTCAGGCTAAAGATAAAGCAGGAAATTGTATTCACTATCATTCCCATCACTCTACATGTCTATCTTTGTCTACTTCCTACCTCCTGAAACTCAACATCCATCTTAGTGCTTATTTTATCTTTATGTAGCGACCCATTGAAGTGATTGTATCAGGAACCGCTTTTTTCACCTTGATTTATGCTGTTTTTTTCTACTGATTAAGTAAACAAGAGCTATTGTTTTAATAAATTAATTTATAGAGGTGTTAGCAGAAGGATGCAGCAATAATCTTTGGACTACCTAGTGCCAGTTGCTTTATATTTAGAGTACAAATAAATTTGTACAACGTTACTCAAAAAGCAAGCCTTATAGCACGATCTTAGTTTCTTCAGTTTGCTGTATTTGCTATAATGTAGATGTTTTGATTTTATAAGCCATGCCAACTTCATAGGCTGCAAGCCCTGTTGTTTGACAACAGGGGTGTCAAACATAAAGCCCAGGGGCTAGAATCGGCCCAGCAAAAAGTCCAATCTGCCCCGCTGGGTGTCTTTGGAAATTGTGAAGGTACAGATTTTTTTACTTTTAACTGTATTTTGATAAATTTTACAGCTTTTCCTACTATTAAAGACCTCTCCTGTTATTCATACCACACCAAAGAAATTAGAAGTCTTTCTAGCATCTCTTCATTGGCACCCTGTTTAATTTAAATGTTGGGAGGAATTATTATATAGCATTTTTCTACTCTCCCAGAGGATTCAAAACATCATGTATATATTAACATTTTTCTATGCTTAAGAGCTTTTATCTAACAGTCACACCTGTTCATATTCCAATGGGTGTCAGTATCTTGCCCAAGGCATCCATACTGGAGCCAGGAATCAATCCACTACCTGATTAGTAGATGCTTTAGGTTAGGCTGACTGGTTTGTGAGAGCAATATGACAGCTGTGAAGTTGAGAACGACGCTGTGAGCAGGATTTGAACCTGCGCAGGGAACCCCCATTGGATTTCGAGTCCAACGCCTTAACCACTCGGCCATCACAGCTGCAAGCCAGCACCCTTCCCCTCACATACAAGGTCTTAAATAATGAGGTTTTAAATAATAAGGCCAAATCTTGTCTTGAAGCGCTCATAGTGCCATATCACTACAATAAAGTACTGTTGGGGCTTCCCATGATGCACCGAGTGTTTCCTGTTCACTCACCTTTTTTCATTCACTATGCGCTTACAAACCTCTTCATTTAATCAGTAGTTTTTATTTCTATCTGGCTCTCTTCCACAACATGTTTTTTGCCCTGTCTTTGCTCCCATCATCCCCATCTGCTTGCAGGTGGCTGCCCTGCCCCGAGCCTGGTTCTGATGGAGGTTTCTTCCTGTTAAGAGGGAGTTTTTCCTTTCCACGGCCGCCAAAGCTGTTTCTCAAAGGGGGTAATTTCATTGTTCAATTTATGTAGACTGTCTGGGTAATTTACAATACAAAATGTTGCAGAACATTTTCTGTAACTTTACATGTGTTTATTCGTAGATACAGCACCTGCTTTTCTTTTACTTTTTTTTTTTTTTCCCCCTGTCCCATACCCAATGGATTTACTTTGCCAAATGGATCATCGTGGCATTGCCGTATTGGTCCATTTGGTCGATCTTTGTTTTTATTATTTATTATATTTTATTTTCAGATGTTACAGACGGGACAGACATGAGTGAGGGATAGGAAAGGGAGAAAGAAAGAGGAAAGAAAGGAAAAACAGAAGGGGAGAGGGACAGTGAGAAAGTGGGGGAGAAAAAAAAATCTCCTGGATCACCTGTTGAGAGAAGAATAGAAAACAAGCAAAAAAAGACAAAAAAAAAACAAAGCAACATACTAAACACAACACCATCGCATTAATCTAGCTAAGTGTAAACAGCAGTAAATACTAAATATTCAATGTTGTTGTGCAGCACGCAGGACAGATGTGCTTCGAAGTAGCAGCCAAGAAAGGTGTAATTTGGGTCTGCGAGCAGTGAACACCCGTGTGCATACCTGTGTGGATCAGCGCGCTTGTATTCCAAAGGTTTCTCCATGTAACGATCTGCTAGGGAGTGTGGGGGGGCCACAGCCCCGTCCTCCAGGGTGTGAAGTGGGTATGGAGGAGATCAAAACTCCAGACATCCAGAGGCCCCCAGAACACAAGAGACCAAGGAAGACCAACAGAGGGGCAGCCGCGCCACTGTCCCAGTAAGAGCTGAGGAGAGTCCCAGATGAGGGCTCACTCAGCAGCCGCGGAGCAGAAGCCAGGGGGAGTTGCAGTGACGCGCCCATGAGCTCCGCCGGCAGCCAGCTGTGCCTGAGTGACCGAGCCCCAGGCCGAGAGGCCGGGGGCACCCCACCCCCGAAGGGGCCCGAGCGAGCCCCAGGCTCCAGGCCCCGATAAGCGGCCCCCAAGGAGTGAGCCGGTGTGTACCTGGACGCCCACCCCCAGACACAAAGAACCACCAACGCACCGACACCTGAGGGAGTCCGCCACCGGCAGGGGAAGTGGTGGTGGGTGGAGATAGGCCTCCAAACCTTGGAGGGCCTGAGGTGTCCCCAGAGAGGTGGCGTCTGATACCCAGCCTGACATATAGACACAGACATACAGGCACACACAGACACAAACATCCATTCCCACCCTCATGCTCTCATATGCACTTACTCCACACTCAACCAACGTGGAGACAGACATAAAGAGACGCTGTACACACGATCACACTCCCCAAGCGTACTCTACAAACCGGGTCTAGGTACCCTTGCCCCTGGAAGGGGGAACTGCACCCAGACCCAGGTGGTGTTACCCTTTTCCCTGCGGTGGGGAGAGGCAGACCACCCCGACTCCGTAGCAGCAGGGAAGCCCCAGACCGCAGTCGGACGGCCAACTCCACCCAGCCCTCCCACTCCAGCAGGCCGCAGAGAATGGGGGTGGGAGAAGACTCCAAACCTCCCTCCACCCGCTCATTGTAGTGTTGATGCATGTGTGTTCTAAGGTGCAATTAAAACCCAGGAGGGCTTGGAGCTACCTGCCAGAGAGCAGCAGGTAAGCGCATGGTCCCTCCTGCTAGCCCTCAATGTCTAAGTGTATTTAAAATTGAGAGGTGGGCAACGACGCCAGGGGTGAGGTGTACACCCTGATGGTAATTTGGACTCCGTGATTGTGCCCACCCCCAAGATCCTATATGTATGTGTAATGAGAGTGTGAATAATGTGAATGTCTAAGTTGTGGGATAAAATTGAGGCAGAGGCAGCCAGAAGGGGACAGAGGGGGGGGTAGCCTCCTCTGCACCCTGGTGACATACCCCTACTCCAAGGCCCTGCATGTGTGGGTGGTTGTGGTGGCTCCCCCGCTGACCCCAGTAGGCACTCCCACACTCCGCGACCCGCCAGGGAAAGGGGGCCCAGGCCCATCCAGACCGGGGCCCAGTGCAGCAGCGCCTTCCGGCCCCACAGAGCCCGGGACAGTCCACCCAACCCCACCACAGAGAAAACTGCACCCACCCCACCATCCACTCATCTTCCAGACTACATAAGACAGTAAACGCCCAGGCTGAGATCTTCCTCCACCTCTCCTGTATCTCCCCCTCCTGCTTTTCTTTTACTAACTGCAATTGAATGTGTAATTAAACATCTTTACACCACAGAAAGGGAGTTTCGCTGGTTGCGCCCACTTAGGTTTAGACGGGGTTTAATATGGCCCTCGATGTAAAATGAGTTTGACATCTCTGCTCTAGAATTTCTTTTTCAGAGATTCAAAGAGATAAAGAGTTACAGAAAGTTGTGGTTATAAGGTTAAGAAGCACAAAATAATAATTTTGTTCTTCACACTTCAGCAATTGCACCACCGGAACTCTTAAGGGATTTTACCTGCCAATACGTTGAGTAAGCTGCAGACATTTGAGTCCTTGCTGCCTAAAGGAGGGACTGGTCACCCTTATCATTCTGTCAAGCTGCTACGTGGGATCCCATAAAATCCTGCATAGACAGTCCAGTTGACTGAATAGTTCTTGCGTGGTTTAGATGTTTGCTTTGGGTCATTGGGTCAGTTATCAGGCTTTACTTTTGTCTCAAATCTTCTTTTTAGACAAATGCACCAAACTGTGACTGTTGTGAAAGCAACCCTGTTTTACCCTTCTTGTAAAGAAGACTTTTACAGCTCTGCAAAGAAGCAGCATCGTCTTTATTTCTAACATTGTCACCGGTGTGCTGCTATGGCTGTTATTAGGCTAATATTTGAGGAGCTCCAGAGTATTTGTTTCTCTATAGACTCTGACATATTGTCTCTGTTCTCAGATTTGTGCAGCACCTCCCACTTTACTTTCTATTCTGGTTCGAGCCAGTTTGTGCTGTCCTGTGAAGAGAGTAGTACAAACTGTTCAATGAAGTGGAAATTCCTGGGAAGTTTTATCTTCTTTTTTTTCCATTTCGTGATCACATTCAAGCACACACCGTCTCTGAAAGCTATATCTTCCTTAATCAGTACAGCAGCTTTTAGCTGGGTTAACATAAATGGAAAAGTGCCTTTTGATTGCTTAGTTGGAGTAAAAATGTGACAAAATCATCCTCCAGAATACAGGAGTGATGCTAAAAACGGTCCCATTCATTAGATGTTTTATTTTTTTAAATAATTAGGAATTTATGATAAATGTTCTGTTTTGGTTTTGGCTTTTTTCCATTCCTAAAGCTAAAAGGAAGACACAAAGAAAGAAATGAATTACATGACAGCAGTTGGAATAATGGGAATGTAAAGAGAAAAGATTTCCACTCACAAACAATCCATTATAGGCACAAACCGAATGAACCATTCTGTTGTTTCAGATGAATAAAAAACAAAAAGCTAGGCTGGATGTGTTCCTCTTCCCTCAGCATTTTCCTTTATCCTGTTTGCTTTTTAGTTTGGGTCAACAGACATCTTTAGCTTAAAAAATGCATCATTGCAGCATGTTCCGCTGATTCAGCTGGAGAAGTAAAAATGGGCCAAGGAATTGAATATGCTGAGTAGAAACAAACATCCAAGTGAACAGACACTGACAAAGTGAGCAGCTCAGTGTTACCACAGTGCACGATGTATTTAGAGAAATCCATCCATGCTTCTATGCTTGATTTTCTGGAGCGCAAAAACAGAAGCCTTTAAAAAAGCCACCAGCTGTTAGACTGGAACTACCAGATTAGACCAAAGAGAAACAAACAAACAAAAAATAGAGTGAGACAAACCACATACAACACTGTATAAGAGATTGCAGCTGTTCATTTGGTGCAAATCTCTGCTGGCATTATATCAAAAATGTCAAAAATATCCTTATGTAGATGTAGATTTTTTTCACTATGCAATTTTTAAAAAAACGAGTGGTATTGTTATTATTTTATTGTAGGGGTGCATATAAATACTAAAGTATTGTTGGTAAGAAACACAAAGTAGCCATAATATCTGATATAGATAAAAACCTTCAGGGATTTTGTTTGCTAAACTCCTGATCATGTAGGATGAAGTTTGAAATTTCCCCTCATAAGAGCCATTTAGTTTTGTCTCTTATATTTTTGTTACATGTGTGTTCCCTCACATGTAATATGACATTGTCACTTTTCAACAATGCTTTCCTCCAAAACTCCTTTTGTTTTAATTGCAGGGGAGATCATTACTGGTTCAGTGTAGACTCCTTCAATCCTGCAGCTTCATAGATTCATAGGCTCTTTGTAAATGTATAGTTTTTAGTATTGTCGCATATACTGTCTTTATTCTATAATCAAACCTGCAATAACCTGAAGCTGTGATTCAGAGATGTTCATGGCTGCCATGCCTTTGTTTGTTTTTGGCCATGGTTTTCTTTGCTTGACAGCGACTTAAAATGGGAACACCGTGGCCTCTAAAGCTAAATTAAATTAGCACATCGAGATCATGCGGAGAAAATAATCTTAGCACAGACGTAGTTCAGAAAAGCAAAGCGGTACATCTAATGGGAAGTCTTTATTTCCAAAAGCATGGATCTGGAGACAGCCACAAACCTGATGAAAACAGGTTAACTGTAGAAGAAATAAAAAGAAATAAAAGAAACTGAGAAATAACAAATAAGAATCTCCCACCCTTTCACTCATAGTTTAGCTGATGTTTAGAAGCCCTGATGTGCATTTATTGAAAACACAGTTCTAAATTGGGTAATTTAATCACCCCTTTCGGATTCATGTTCACTATAAAGACTTCTTTTAGTAACACGTCTTTCACTTCCTATATCCTACTAAGCACATGTCCTTGCTTTATGTTTTTCTTATGAAATAAAAAGTAAGAGGGAGGGAGGCCAGGATAGATTTTTACAGCTCTGGTATAATAGTCTAAACTGAGCTGTGTTATTCTTTTGGACCTTCTCAACAGGCAGTTTAATAGTTAACATGTTTGATATAAGGCAACTTGAGACTAGAGAGAGCTGAGGAGGAGGGAAGCATCAGTTTCAGCGAGCAGGGAAAGATTTGGCCGAAACACTTCGTCACAGGGCTCCTTGTTACACTACAACAACAGAAAACTCAGACCTCTGGCCAAGACCTGTTGCATAACCGGTGGTGTGATAGTATACACAAAAGGGAGAGTAAGGGGAAGCAGGGATGAAAGGATACAAAGGAAAATGGAGCTGACAGTGAAGTCTCTGGAGAATTAACGCCTGCCGTGATTAGCACTTAAAACTTATACATTCCCATAGATGCTTTAACATGCTGTGGTGTGATTATACGATATTACTTAACTCAGCCTAGTCATGACATGAAAAATATCTATCTAAAATCTTCAGATGTCACTTTAAGTTGTGTAAATGTATGCAAAGAGGGTCATTCATTGTGTGAACGTGTCTAATTTTATACTGTGGTAAGACACAGCGGATGCTCTGCTTTGTTCTTGGACCACTCGTAAATGCAGCGGAAGCATAATCTGTGCAGGCAGCGGTCCAGGTGGGAAATGTTGCTGAATGCTTCCAAACAGATGGGGCTACTTGGAGTCAGGTCACACCTCTGCAGATGTCATTTCAACTGATTTTTTCTGCCATTCTTGGCTCGGATGCAGGCCGATCTTGAATGCTGATATGATCTGACGCGATAACACAAATGAAATATCAATTAATTAGTAATTTGGAAATACTTACATTTACCAAAAAAAGGCACTTTATTGAGTGGCTCACATTAAATTACACCCTAATGTTCTGTGACATTCATATTGTTATATATCATGCAACATAACGTTACAAAACTACACCATGCTAAGTGCTCTTTCAGAGAGAAGAGGTTTTCTCCTGGCAGTCCTTCCAAATAATCTACACTTGTTCCATTCTTTTCTAATTGTACTTGAACTTTAATGTTTGACACGCTAACTGAGGTCTGTAGAGTCTGAGATGTAGCTTATGGGGTTTTTACAGTTTCTCTGAGCATTGCTCAGTCTGATCTTGGGGTGAATTTGCTGGGACCTCCACTGTCAGGAAGACTGTGGCAATGTGATGACACACACCTGAATGCTCCAGACCAGCAAACTGACCATTCTTGGTCTTTTACAGACACACACTTGCTGATGATTTGTTAATAAAGTCTATTTTAGTAAGATCAGCTGTTATTTAGCTTCTTAACTCCTAATGGAAGCAATGAGAATCAGAATACTTCATTAATCCCTAAGGAAAATATGTAAGCATTTTCTTGCAAGAAATGTGTTGTCAGAAGGGGGTTTTGAAGCCACACCTCTAGGGGAGACTGCAGGCTAAACGCAGCGCCTTAGACCTTGCAGCCAGAACTCTTTTAGGGGGCTTTAATAGCAAATGTGAGCTGGATATAGTGTCTTCAAGCTTATCTTACATATCTAATAAAAGCAACAGTAGTTGAGGTGGGTAGGGCTTGTGACAAGGTAAATTACAATTGGACCCGGAGAATCCTCAGCTACTGTCGTTATTACACTGTTGCCTATTAATGATCAATCTGAATGTTGAATTAAGTCTCCCAATGCTAATAAATGTGCTAATAAATAAAATACAGCTTTTATAAAGGCCGACTTTTCATTTATTCCAGAAAACATTCGGGCCTCTTACATAAGTAAGGAAACTTGCTTTTCAAAATGTTCTGCACTGAATGCCCCGAGACTCAGTAGCGAATGCTCGTTTGAACTCAAAGTAGACCTTGAAGTCTGACCAAAGAAAAGTTACACTACAGCAATAAAGCCTGCTAGTAAAGATTGCACTCTGATTGGTCTTTTGCACCCTGGTCACTGCTTCCTGGAGTCACTCTGTAGTGTTCATGCAAGTTGCTTGTTGCTGGGAAATGGCTCAAGATCATAAAAGGCAGTTGTAGCCAGCTGACTGGCTCCCCTCTTCATTGAGTTCCTGTGCATGCTCCAAGTTACCCATGAATGAAAAGCCACTTTCTTCCTCTTCTCTGGTGCGTGGCTACGCAGGAGAGAGAAAGGGAGGTGGAAAAGCAACGGACAATACAGTAACCCAGCGCTGGCCTGACACACAATGTGAGGTCTCTGTGCCCTGGTGGACCAACACACAGAGAGGCCTTTCTCGTGATCCAACTGCTTCTCCAATCCCACGCCAGCATTTCTGTGCACTTTAATTACGCAGCAAGCACATGCATATTCACGTGCTAATCACGTCACCTCAGCAGAGACACCCTGTAAAGTAATTAAGACAGCAGAGGAACATGTGATCAAAGTGGATCAGCACAAAGAAAGGACATTAATTGTTTGGCGCTTATATAATACTGTCAGTCAAAGCAGGCTGATTGTTCTGTGTTGATATGTTTTGCTGTGACCAAAGGGTTTCCTGCTGTGTCCTTCAATGAGCTAAAATAGCAAAACAGTGATCTCATCAGCCCCCGTATTCAAGAAAGTGTGCAACATAACGTCCATTTACCTAAACTGCTGTTTATTAAACTACAAATTATTTGCACTTTGCATTTATACTGTGAGTTTTGTGCGAAAAACCTAAATTTCAATAACGCTGGAAGATGCTGTACAGACAAATTAAGCAAAGGCTGCTTAGTATATTACACAGGAACATATGTATGCATGATACACACAGGGCATCCTTCCATATAATATTCCACTAGACTGATTTTCTTGCACAGGCTGCTATTTTCAGTAAAGTTAGAGGACAATTCAGTGAGATGCTTCTATTCTCCTTTCATACAATAGAATATAAAGCACCTTACTTTATAACTTAATGGTAAAACAGCTCATCATTGGTGTGGCATCTGTTAAGGTACTGCTTTTGAAGTTACTTGTGCCTGTGTGATCAGTGTAAGGATTTTTACAACAAATTAACCATTTAAAAACTTGGGCACCCATGAAACTTAAGACATACGTATGATCATTCTTCACTGTAACATAGAAATATGTTAAAATGATATAAATAAAAATTGAAGCACCGGTTTTGAAGTTTTGTTTGCCTTGATGTACAATAATTAGCCACAGAGAATAGATTATTGTCTGTAGGAACAGAAATTAACTTTTACTGCATCCCTCTGTCCAAGATGTTTGCTACATGACTGAAATAAATAATAACATAATAAAAATAAACGAACCCTTAGATTTGCTCATGCTCAAAAAACCCTGCTGGAACCCCAGCACACAGCAGCACAGAAAGGCTTGTTCAGCAGAAAAAGCAGAGTAGTGTTGTGGCTGATACTTGATCTTTTATTGGATTTTATTTTCTGGGCTCGCACCCAGTTAGAAAAACAAAGACAAAATGTTTTGTTAGCTTGATATTCTGCAGGATGACAGCATGAAGTAGCAACACTTTGCCCTGAAATTTAATAGTACCATTTATATGCAAAGCCTCTTAAATTGAAGGCATTCACACAGTGGAGCTCTTGAAGCTTTCTGCTTCACAAGTTTCTGAAGACTCAGCTGAGTTGCAGTGCTTTGTGGGAATATAGCTTTGATGGCACAAGCTGCATCATTCCAGTAGACTTCTAGTGGAAGAAATTGTTGCACAAGTTTTAATTTTGTAAAACTTCGGGGGGGGGGGGGGGGGGGGTTTCTCTTATCAACACAGGGTAAAAAAATATATGCCTATAATCCTATCTGCAAATATAAACATCCCCATTATTATTTGTTTTAATGTCCCTCAGAAAGTTGCACCTGAACCAGATGCTTCCTATAGGCATCAATGAGACTCCAGTATAATCGTGACTGGATATTTGAACACGCTTCTTGAAAGAATTTGTAAAGTTTCATTAAACTTGGTTGGCACAAACTCAGTCCTTAAGCATAGTCCACAAATTTTCAGTATTTTCAGGTCGGCGCTTTGGGAAGGCCATTCCAGAAGTTTGACGTTAGCCTGCTTTATCTTTCAAAAAGCAGTTTTGATTTTTTGTTTGGGATCATTTTGACCATCTGACCATTAAACCTTTCTCCAGAAGGCATTTGGCCTGTCCATGTGGACAACTCCGATTTTCAGTTGAGCTTGAAGATGTCGACTTTGGAGCAGGGGCTTCATTTTTGGGGCAGCTCTTGGTGGTTCCTGGGTCGTTCCTAACTCATGCCTTCTCAGGTGTCAGTCCGTTAGTACAATAACTTGTACTTATGTACATTTTTTGGAATCTGCAGTTGTTTAGAAATAGCTCCAAAAGACCTGAATTATAAATCTACACTTCTCCTTCTTAGATCTTCACTGAGTTCCTTGGACTTTCCCATTGCTCTGAGTATCGGTCAATCCAATGAGTGCTGGCACGAAAATTATTTTAATGCTATGAAAGAGAAAATACCAATTTCTACTAGTCAATCATGATCACCAATGAAATAAACAGGCCTCGACCTGGTTTAAAGATACTGTAAAACCTTCATCAGCGCTTATTTAAAGATTTAAGTCAGTGTATGCTTACACAATAACATTCATGCCCATGATGAGTGCATGTATATTTCCTTTATGACTTCACACTGTGACTGGTGAGCTATGCAGAGTTTTCTGAACTCTAACAGTTAAAGAGAGCACAGGTCATATACTCACACATTTAACACAGAACATTGTTTGAAATATGTGAACAACAGCAGAGTTTTATCAATTTTAGGTGTACAAGAGGGAACACACACAAACAGTTTTGTCATTGCTGCTTCAATGTAAACCTTCAGTGAAAGGCTAGGCTGGGGTCGGGTGGTTTCTGGCATGATTCAGTCATTTCAGTTCTTCAGAAAAAGGAAATACCTAAAAGAAACTAAGGCAAGACTGTTGGAGGTGCCTGCTGATAATTCCACAAAGCATCTAAACTGAAGGTTTCAAGGTGAGATTCAGGGAACAAAGTAAAGTAAAGCCTTAAACCTCAACAGGAAAGAGCAAGTAAACCAATTTAATGATTAGCGCACAACTCCAGTCAGACTAGTTACACTTTCACCAAACTGTCATTGTTTCACTGGCACAAAAAATATTGCTGGAAACATTTCTGAGTCTGTGTAATCCATTTCAGACTTGGTAACTTGGAGCATTGTTAAGAGAAATACCTCGCTGTCATGCACAGAGAAGCAGTTTCCATTTTTTCAGCAGCATGATCATGCTTTATAGTTTATTTATTGAGGTTCTACTGAGCCATTTACTAATGGTGATTTACACACAGGAATTAGTCATGTGGTGTTAAACTATGTCAGATTTATTTACCAACATATTTTTGAATTATATCTCCACTTGTTTCAATAATGTCCTAAGAGTCAGCTGATATTTTTTTGGACTGGGACAATGTGCCTGAAATACTAAATCAGCACATTATGAATAATCTGCTGATTATTCAAAAGATTCAAACTTCCGTCTTTCGACTAAGCACCGAAAAAGCACAGCACAGGAAGGGTGGCATCGTGCAAGATCAACGTCTAAAATTATCAGCCTGAGAACAAACGCCGAAGACATCCGAGAGGTGCACAACTGAATCATCAGGATAACTTCCTGTTGACTTTTGGGTTTGGACTTGTGGACAAAACAGTCAGGGGTAGTCTAGAAGTTAAACTAAGGGTCAATCCATTAAACAAACAGCTCCTGCTTCCCATGGAATTTCCTCCTCCACATGAAACAAGTCCACTGCGGGGACATTGATTTATATACTGTGTCTTGTCACGGAGAAGACAGTCTCCACTGTGTTTAACGGATGTCTGTAAACCTCTCTCTTCTCCCCCTTGTGTACGTACTGATAACAATTTGAGCGAAATTTTGGATTTATCACTCCATAACAAGTGTTTCTACTGATTTTCCACCCAGTTCTAGTGTAATTTGCTATACCTCAGCCTTTTCTCCCTGTTTCCTGTCCTTAAGAATGGCTTCTTGACAGCCAACCTTCCACTGAGACCATTTCTGATGAGGCTTCAGTGAACAGTAAATGGATCATCTGAAGGTTCAGATGCATCATCCAGGTCGTGTGTCAGGTCTTTGTTTGGATTTTTCCTATTTCTGAAGGACAGGACTTTCAGATACTGTTCATCTGCTGGATATAATTTTCTAGGCCTGCCACTTCTTTTTTTGTCCTGCACTTGTCCAGTTTCCTCAAATGTTTCTAAGGCCACGCTGTACACCACACACTGAGATATGCCAAATTTTGGTTATAGCTTATATTTCCACATCACTCTGATTGATACAAATACTTACTGACCTTGTATTGATTATTGACAAATACTACCCTGCTGCCCTTCAGTTCCTAAATTCTTTTTTGATCTCATCATTGTTTTATCACTGGTTCAATATTTCACCTCCCTACAAACAAGACGAACTGGTCCCTCTGTGGTATTTAAACCTCTGATATCTTTTAGTATTTACTCGTGGTAACTACAGTAAACTTCCCAGTTGTTATATAAACTTTGATTTTCTTTATGCAACTCAAACCCTGACCAAAATGGTTTTAGGTTCATTAAATCTTTCTTATGAAATGTAAGATGCTGTAGACTAGACTCAACCTGTGGGCATTGTGTAGATTTTTTAAAGGTTACATTAACCCCTTAACTGTGTTAAATCTGTTTGTTGTTTGATACTTTTTTCTTATTTTTAATGTTTTACATGCTCCTATTCACACCTTAAGAGGGAGTGCAATGGAAAAATGATGTTAAAGGGTAATAATGCACCTCTACTCTGCAGTTGTTTGTTTTGACTATTTTTATGACCAGTTCTTTGTGCACCACACATTATTGTGTACTTAATGATCCTGGTCCTATCAAAACAAATTAATCTATTTTAATTATAAAACCATGCTGGATAAACACCCTATTTATCTGTCTAATCTCCTATCATGTACCAACAGATGTTATAATTCACCCTCCTTAATAGCCACTTACCCTGGATTTACTCAGAACTATACAACATCTTTTTGTTTGCACACAGGTCAGGCAATAATCTTTAAAACACACACACACTGTAATGGAGGAGGTCACTGTAAGTGGGATGGACTTGACCTCCTGACTATGACTGATGTAGATGATAAGGTGCTGACTCTAAGAATCCACAATCTCAACAGGGTTGTCCGATAAGAACAGATGGCATATCCACAAAATCCACTGCCACTCAGGTATCTGTCGTTCACTCATTTATTTAGCAAGAATCCGAAGCACACATCCATAATGTGAGTGAGGGGATTTAACAGACTGTAAAATGCTATATGCCGTGTGATGAGTGATGGTGTGGTTTAGTCTCATGGACGCACACCGCTAACAGCATTAGAAGGAATGAAAATCCACACGGTGAGTAAACTCTGCTGACTCTTCCCACCTGCAGCTCCGACCGAACTCTCTGCGTCGACGTGTGCGTAGTGATGAGGTAGAATTGTGTCTTCTGATTGGCGAAGAGAATGGGTTGCCTCACCGCTCATTGGCTAAACGGCAGCAGTATGCTGATATCTTACTCCGCAGATGTGGCTCCGTTCATGAGTTCTGCGAACTGGCTGGCCTTTTGTACAGCCGCCCCCAACTTTGCGGAGCAAAGGTGCACTTCACTAGGAAGGTCAGGCAGTAGACTCCGGTGGAAGAGCTGGAAGTCTGATAAGTCGTGCCACTGATCGTGTATATGTCTTGTCTCCAACCTTTATCTGAACGGTTCGAACCCTGCCATCTGCTCCAGGGATTACTTGGCTGACCTTACCAACTGGCCATAGGGCACGAGGGAGCTGCTGGTCCACAATGAGAACGATAGTGCCAACAGTCAACTCATCTCTTTCCTGCTGCCATTTGTGCCGCATCTGGAGTGAAGGTAGATAATTCCGGATGTAGTGGATCCAGAATTGATCCGCCAAGGCTTGACATTGTCTCCACCTACGACGGCTCAGGAGTTCTGCTTCTGGGTAGACGACCTGTGGCATACCGGAATCAGGCCGCCCCATCAACAACATGTTGGGAGTGATCGGATCAATGTCTGCTACGTCTGAGGAGACATAACCTAGCGGCTTAGAGTTGATGATGCTCTCTACCTCGCTGAGTATCGTCTTAAAGACTTCCTCGGTGACATGCTGCGAGCCGAGAATAGTATGCAGCGCAGACTTGATGGAACGAATCTCCCGTTCCCAGGAACCACCGAAATGTGGAGCCTTTGGAGGGTTGAAACGAAAATGAATCTGCTGGCTGGCCAACTGTGACTTCAGAGCTGGGCCGAGTGCGTTGAAAGCCTCCTGGAGTTCAGAGCTACCACCTCTGAAGTTGGTACCTTGATCCGACAGCAGTTCGAAGGGCTTCCCATGTCTCGAGATGAAACGACGCAGTCCCATCAGGAATGAGTCAGTGTCCATGCTGGCAAGCAGATCAAGGTAGACTGCGTGGGTCGTTAGGCATTTGAAGATGATCCCCCACCTTTTCTCTGTACGCCGCCCCATCTTGACAAGGTATGGGCCAAAGCAATCCACCCCAGTTGAATAGAAGGCTGGGCGATGAAGTCTTAAACTGGATAATGGAAGGTCAGCCATCTTGGGAATGACCGGCTGGCTGCGCCACCTCCTGCATTCAGGACAGTTGTACTGGTGCTTCCGGACGGCCTCTCGTCCTCGAAGTATCCAGAATCTGCGCCGGAGCTCAGCAAAGACCCTCTCGGAGCCCGGGTGAGCAAGCTGGCGATCGCAATCCTGGACGATGAGCTTTGTGATAGGATGCTGAGGGTCAAGAACGACAGGATGCAAGATGTCTTGACTGAGGGTTTCACATCTGCGAAGCCGCCCCCCTACCCGAATCAGTTGAGCCTCTGGGTCATACTCAGGAGCTAAGGCAAGTAGGCGACTGCTGGCAGCTACCGGTTTGTGAGATGACAGCCGAACAAAATCTTCAGGGAAACTGTCTTCCTGTACCTTCCGGAGGAGTGCTAACTCCGCTTGCCTGTAATCCTCTGCCGTGGGTGTCGAGTCAGCAGCTGTCCCATGGACAGCTCGAACGTAAGCTTCCAGCAAGGTCTGGTAGCCACTGAAAGAACCAACATCAGGTAGATGTGGATCAGGTATTCTGGTGATGTTCCAACAGAAGCTCTCCTTCCGCAGCTCTGATGAATCATTAAGGGAAACGTGGTTCGGGAGCTCCGGGCAGTATGATGCCGCCTGCCAGAGAAAAGGTGGGCCCCGGCGCCACCGATGATGAGAGGTGAGCTGTGAGAGCCGTAATCCTCGAGTGATGTCGTCGGCAGGATTGTCGCCTGATCTGACATATCTCCACAGGCTCCCTTCAGTTAGCTCTTGAATATCTGCAACTCTAGAGCCCACAAAGATCTTGTAGCGGCAGGATTGGGACTGGAGCCAGTTCAGGACTGTAGTGGAGTCGGTCCAATAGACAATGCTTGAGATATGAAGGGTGAGTTCCCTCTTGAGGACGGCAGCAAGCTGGGCTCCCACATGAGCAGCACAGAGCTCCAACCTCGGAATGGACTGTTGACGGACGGGAGCAACTCGAGATCGGGCAGCTAGGAAGGCTACCTGGATTCCCCCCATATGATCTTCTGTCTGAAGGTAGGCTACAGCTCCATATGCCTTCTCAGATGCATCGGAGAAGATGTGGATGCTCTGCTTGCAAAGGGATGGGTCTGTCTCTGGCTGCACGTAACAACGTGGCAGGGAGACATCAGGGAGCTGAATCAATTCACTTTCCCATGCATGCCACAGCTGCAGCAGGTCGATTGGCAGATTTGGATCATCCCAGTCTCTCCTTTTCCTCCAGAGATGCTGCACCAGGATTTTGGCCCGAGTGGTGTAAGGAATGAGAAGGCCAAGCGGATCATACTGCTTGGCCAGAACCCGATAGATGTTGCGCATTGTGGGCTCCACCAACTGCTCAGTGTGCTGAATCTGATATCTGAGCTCGTCAGACTGACAGTGCCATTGCAGGCCCAGAGTCCGCTCTGGTACATCAGTCCCATCGGGGGAAAACCACAGTTCACTGCTCTGTGAGACTGATCCAGGTGGCATATGACTGATGAGTTCTGGGTAGTTGGAAGCCCACTGTCGTAATTCGAAGCCACCGGTGAGCAGCAACTGCTGGATTTTGTTAACCAGTTGCTGGGCTTCGGGAAATGATGCGAAGCTCTGGAGGAGATTGTCAACATAGAAACATTTCTCCACTGTGTGACGGGTATCCTCGCTGGGGCTGCTGTGATCCAGAACGTGCCGCTGCAGAGCATAGGTGGCACAGCAGGGACTGCATGTCGTCCCGAAAGGCAACACTTGCCATTCGTAAACCTCTGGTTGCCTCGTGCGATCCATATCTCTCCAGAGGAACCGGAGGAAGGGCTTGTCCTGAGTCAAGAGGCGGACCTGATGAAACATCCCCTTGATGTCACTGCTCACTGCAATGGGATACTCCCGGAAGCGAAGTAACACACCCAGGAGCGTCGAGCCCAGGGTAGGACCAGGTAGGAGATGCTGATTCAGGCTGTTACCATTGTGCACGAAAGAACAGTTGAAGACAACGCGATCCTTGCCATTATGCTGAACCATGTGGTGTGGTATGTACCAGGTGCTACCATCCATCTCCATGTCTGCGATGGTCAGTTTACTCACATAGCTTGCATCCACCAGCTTCTGAATTTCCTGGTTATAGGTGGCTGCTTGTACAGGCGTCTTCAGGAGGCGCTTCTCCGTAGCTCGCAGGTGACCCAAGACAGAGTCCTTAGTGGAATGAAGTGGGACTGGTTCCTCTTTCCACAGCAACGGAGTGGCATACCGGTTGATACCATCCACCTCCACTCTAATGGTCTTCTCCTCTAGCATCTTGACAGCCATGGTATCCTGTTTTGAACGTGTGGCCACCTTCTCATTCTGGTATGGGAGAACATCCATCTGCCAGAGCTTGGCTACATTACTGAGAAGTTCAGCACTGGGAGTCAGGGTGCTTGTGAGTAGACACTGAGGAGTGGAGGCTTGATGTAGAAGAACCTTGGCTGGACCCTGCAGAGTCCAACCCAGCCGTGTCTTGAGTGCAGCTGGTCCTCCCCGTGGACCCAGATGGACAGGCTCTATTGGAGTCAGGAGATGTGGGTAGTCAGAGCCAATCAGCAATAATGGTTGAGCTTGGTGGAACGAATGAAGTGGAAGACTTCGCAGGTGGCGGTAGGACCTTTGCAGTGCATCAGCTGGATGTGAGTGTTTGGCAAGCCCAAGCTCAGTGGCAGTGAATGCTCTTTGGATCCGGAACCGTCTCCGAGGGTCAGTGGCGGAGGCTATAGAGAAGGAAACGGAATGTCCTTCCACCGTTCTAATATCTTGTCGGATGGTTCGGAGCGCCAACTCCTCCCTCTTTCCCTGAAGGCCCAGCTCTTGGGCAGCACTGTGAAGAAGGATTGTGCGCTCTGACCCATCATCTAGGATGGCATATGTCTCTAGCTTCATTTTGCCATTATAGAGGCACACCCTGACCATTTTCAGTAGCACACAGCTGGTCCCCCATGTTGGATCAACGTAGTACGTGACGGGTTGGACAGCTTCCTCCGCCGGTCTGTCAGAACTAGTGGATCGCGATGCATTAATCTCATGGAGTGTCTCCAAATGCACCTGATTGCATTGCTGGCATCTAGCTTTCAGGTAGCATTGCGCCTCTGGATGGTCCCTTCCACATCTCCAGCACCGCTTGCCTGTCTGAATCCAAGACAACTTCTGCTCTATATTGAGCTTCTTGAAATCTGTGCACTGATTGAAATAGTGCTGAAGATTATTACAGAAGGGGCAGAATTTCTTTGGCTTCCCCAATTTGGAAACTGGACGTGATGCCTGTTTTGGAGGCTCTGGGCCTTTAGCAGGAGGGTCGTAGCCCAATAAGACGGTTGTGGTTGCCGCTGCAGATCTCTGCTTGGGTCTGGCACCCTTCCCACGATCCACACGTGGCTCTCGAGGTTGCTGATGATGATGGAAATACACATCATCATCTTGGATGCGGACTTCATATTCAAGCCACTCTGCCAAATCTGCTAAGGTTGGGATGGGTGTCTGAAGAGGATTGATGAACCGCTTAAACTGCGCTCGAAGACTGTGTGGCAGTTTGGACAGCAGTCTGGTGACGTGTGACCCACACTCTAGTTCTGCTCTCCCCTCTTTCCCAAGCTGTTCTAACATTCCCACAAGAGCCCTCACTTTCAGGGCGAAAAGACGGAACGCTCGGCTGTCACCACTTCGCACCGGAGACTCTGACAACACGTCAGTGATCCGCTGCAGGGCAAGTTTGTGAGGTTGACCATACAGCTCTATCAGGGATGACATGGTCTGGCTGTATGGATAGCGACTATTGCTGTAGGAATCGGCAATAAGGAGGGCGTCTTCCAACTTGAGGTGATCGACTAGGATCTGGTACTTGAAACGTTCAGTTGCATCGTGAGGCAGGATATTGTCAAGGGCCATTCGCAAACGAGCGAACTGGCTGGGGTCATCAGACGTGAAGTATGGAATGTGTGGTGTTGGTCCCCGGTACACGGTCTCTGTACTTGGTAGAGGTTCGTGCTGACCATATTTCCTCCAGGCTTTGGAATCAGTTGGCGGCCAGCGAGGCGGGTCCCCAGTCATCTCCCAGAAGCTTTCTGGTTGTTGGCGCTGAAAGGTGTATGGCTCTGCATATTCAGGGGTGACCTGCCTCTTCACACATGCTCCAGGCCCATACTCGTCCTTCACGTTAATTTTCCCGACCTGTTCAGTCACAGGAAGTTGACTGTACTGATAAGGTGACGTACATCTGAAAGGACCTGAGGCTGCTGCACTAGCAGGAATTTCTGATACCGGAGGTGGTGGAACAGGGAATGGCTCAGCACTCTGAGGATCAAGTGGAAGTGATGCCTCTGGCCAAGGTAAATCCTGTATGTCATCCTCTGGTATGTGAAAGGAACGTACCGTGTGTGGGTAGTGTCTGGAGGCATGGTCAGGATGAGGAGACTGAGGCATGGAATCAGTCCACAAGGACTGCCTCTGGTCCTGGGTACGGGGGCCTAATGCAGAAGGTTGGGGAGCTGGTGACGTCTGGAGGGCTGAGGACCGGAGAGAGAGGGCACCAAGCAGAGTCTGAACCTCTCGTCTGAGCTGATTATTATCTTCCTGCATTTCTCTCAGTACTGATAATACCACGTCTGAGGTGCCATGCTGAGAAGTCTGGTCAGCTGGAGTGGCTGAGGTGTTGGGATGTGCCCCATGGTCATCAGGGGACTGGTTGTGCGACACATGCACCTGTGGTAGTGATCTCCTCGGCAACTGCACCAAGAAGTCATCGAGGTAACGAGGCCGATGACCATCGCGACGAGGACGAGGAGTGGATGAGAAAGCCATCTTGCCTGTGAAACTGTAAATCCGGCTCGAAGGACCATGTAATGGAGGAGGTCACTGTAAGTGGGATGGACTTGACCTCCTGACTATGACTGATGTAGATGATAAGGTGCTGACTCTAAGAATCCACAATCTCAACAGGGTTGTCCGATAAGAACAGATGGCATATCCACAAAATCCACTGCCACTCAGGTATCTGTCGTTCACTCATTTATTTAGCAAGAATCCGAAGCACACATCCATAATGTGAGTGAGGGGATTTAACAGACTGTAAAATGCTATATGCCGTGTGGTGAGTGATGGTGTGGTTTAGTCTCATGGACGCACACCGCTAACAGCATTAGAAGGAACGAAAATCCACACGGTGAGTAAACTCTGCTGACTCTTCCCACCTGCAGCTCCGACCGAACTCTCTGCGTCGACGTGTGCGTAGTGATGAGGTAGAATTGTGTCTTCTGATTGGCGAAGAGAATGGGTTGCCTCACCGCTCATTGGCTAAACGGCAGCAGTATGCTGATATCTTACTCCGCAGATGTGGCTCCGTTCATGAGTTCTGCGAACTGGCTGGCCTATTGTACACACACGGTGCAAAATCTCAAATAAATTTTAAACTGCTATTCCTACTCTGGATTGTTCATTATGTACAATGAATCCAGCTCTGTGAAAAATATACAATATATTTAAAAAAAAAAGCCAAAGTTATGAACACTTACAGATAACAGTAAATTTTTACACTGAACCTTCAGGCCTGGTTCAACTAAAGGCCCAGACCTGAATACAAATTGAAAATTTGTACTGATGCTCTCAGCATTTTATTACATGGAGGGCACAAAATTAGTCTCAATAAACACATCCATCAAAGCCTCATCAGCCAAGCTGTGATTAAAACTACAAAAATAAAATAATTTTTCTATGAGTTAAAACTACAACAGCCTGGTTATGTCGATGGGCACATCCTTAAACTAATACTGTTGAAGTACTATTTCATTTTAATAGAGCATTCAGACTGTCTTCATTTAGCCACACTTGCCCACTCTCCCGTGTTAAAAGCGCTCCAGATCTGTCAGACTGTGAGGGCATCTCCTGTGCACAGCCCTCTTCTCACAGCCTCACAGATATTTCTACTGGATCCAGGTCTTGGTGTTAGCCTTGTTCTGGTGACGCCATTCTTTTCATGATTTGAAAGCATGCTTTGGATTGTTGTGCTGAAGGTCATTCAGCATCCTTTATGTAAGACTTCCCTCTTTACGAATAACTTTTTTAAAATTGCAGTTCAGCCAACATTTAAAAGATTTAGATAAAAAAAAAAATCACATGTAACACAGGTCATCAGACACATGGCGAAAGAAATCACATGTAACACAGCTGACGCGAGACAGACAATTGATCAGACACATGTGGATAAATACCACTGTTATGGTAGCTGTGTGGTGGCCTATGTCACTGTGTTCAGTCTCATGCCCCTCCAAAGTCCAACACACTGTGACTTGGTGCTCTGACCCCCATGAAGTTAACTCATATGTTTATGACAAAATTTCATCAACAGCAAAATGCAACAAATCTTGGTGTAGAACACCAAAACCAATTTTGGCTCAAATTTTCTCTGTCAGATTTGGATAGCCATCGGTTGTAACATCTACCCATTTGTCCCTGTCTGTTCAAGCATGCAGTTATCTCCAGGAACCTTTCAGTGAGTGCATTGGTGCCAACTCCATAATCTCAAACTCATTTGTTAACCCACATACAAATATGAGTAACTAAGGTGTCTAGGGTACAATAACCAAAGGGCTGGATGTGACCCAGGGGCCGTGCAAAGCCCAGGTCTGATTATGTGACTCTGGGGCAAACTGTTCATGTTTTAATGATTATTTTCACTGTTACACCATATTTTCTCCACTTTTAGACGACTGTCTTCACTATCTCACACAGTATACCGTATCTAATGCCTTAGAATATCATTTGCACCCTTCTCCTGACTGATACCATATCTTTCAGCAATGCTTTGTAAGCTCTTTGTAAGATGCAACCAAGTAAAGTCAGAAAAGTCTCAGGACAGCTGATCTTTGACTTTAATCAGCCACACTGGTGGCAGGTGTGTTCTGACTACTATTTAACATGAATTTGAATCTGATTGTTTATTTTGAACACAGTCATATCCTGACAGTATAGATAGATATTGGTGTCTTTTTTTACATCACAAAAAAACTTCCATTATAACAGGGCTGTGCAGATCCTGATGATTGAAATCATACACTATCCATCAGATGCATGTAAGTAAAATCTATTTATATAGCTCTCTTTAAGACAAGAAACCAATCACAACGTGATTTACGGAGGTCTTAGTAAAAAAGACGACTACTACACGGTCAAAAATAACACACATGAACCAAGTAAAATGACGCGGAACGCAACGTTACCCGAATGTCTGTCTGAATAGATGAGCATGTGTGTGCTGTCTGTACAGCCCACAGCTCTATGGGCACAGGCGGAGCGGGGGGCAGGTCTGTCGTCATCGCTCCTGCTGCATTATTAATGAGGAGGCAGCGCCACGGAAAAACTGGCTCCTTCTGGTTTCCAGGCATAAATACAAAGCGCAGCCGGTCTGAGGAAAAAACGGCACAAAGGAAAACGGAGCGCTCTGAGGTTTTACAGCTAAAGACCAAGAGAGTCAGGTAACCAGCTCTTCTACTAAAGGGAAAAAACTGACATATTTGACAAGTTATTATTCAGCAGTGGGACGGTAAAGAGGACCGCCGTGATTTTAATTGTTAACGTAAGGGGGTGGAAAGAGGCTCTGTTATCTGTGGAAACACTGTGACAGCTCAGGGGGTCCTGAAGGCAACCGTACACACAAAACGTGACCCACTTGTTTGTGTTGAGAAAATATGAACGGGCACTGCTGCCTGTGTTTAAGCTCGCCGGTGGACGAGCACATCAGATGTTAGTTGATGTATCGCAGGTCTTTCTCTCTCTCTCTCTCTCTGTGTGTGTGTGTGTGTGTGTGTGTGTGTGTGTGTGTGTGTGTGTGTCGGGACAAAGTGCTCAGGCTGGAATAAGGTGGGTTTTTGCTTCTCGCTAAATGTCCGCTTTGAGGTGCCTTCAGGTGTTGTATGTTTGTTGTTGTTCTCACCATCACGTGTTGTCTTTCATAGATAATTAGTTAAAGTAACGCAGTAACGGAGTTTGCTTTGTTTCAAACTGCTGCCACTTTGGCATCACAGCTGAGCTATACGTGGCAGGGGGAGGCTTGTACTCCAGCTGATCCAAGCAGGATATCCACCAGGGAATCAAACAGTCTGATTTCCACAGATTTTTTACCTTCTCTCTGCTCTGCTGCTTTTCTAATGATCTTTGAACTCGTTATCTTCAGTTTATCGGATTTTTTTCTAGACCTAATTAATTTTATTCTTAATCATTTACTTATTGATGAGTTCTATTTTATCAGCTTCTCACTTTCTCGTACTCCCCTTCTTTTTTTAAAAAAAAAATAATAAATTATCAATGAATCCATGAAAATGATTTAATAAATAAAGTTGTCCTTGCAGGTAAAAATGTTATATGTAAATCAAGGGGATTTTTACAGCTCGACAACCCCAAAAACAAAACCCGTTGTTAACCTCTGTCGTGATTTCCTACAAATATAGCTTAAAATACCTTTAATTGGTTTTCTCGCTTTACATGTTTTCTGATTTGTGAATTTTATGCTTTGACTCTATCAGTGGTCATTTGTATACCCTCTTTGTGCATCTCTAATTGATTTCGTTAATTATTGGATGCAGCAGCATCTTAGGGCACGGCTCTCCTCTTTATCTGCATTTGGAGAAGAACAGTGTGGTGTATAAAGGGGCACGTCGGTGGAGTGTTTATGTCTTTGTGAGCGGGGTGCCTCCGGTCCTTCCTCCCAGCTTGGGAAATGTAGAGATGGGAGAGAAGTGTGGAATGTCTGGCCTTTGGCAACACCCCCCGCCCGACTACCCTGCATTTTTCTTCCCCCATCTTTTTTCATGTAAGGATTTAGAAATGTCCATTTCCATGCTACTACTCGCATGGGACCAAAAGAGGAAATGCAGATGTGAGTGTGGACACAGCTGGAAAGGGCTGTGTTCACAATTAAAGCGGAGAGGAAAGCAGTAAAGATGAGAGCCACGAATGAGCTCAGACTCAGTGATTTAAGACATTCCAGCCCAAGACTCGCCCTGCAACTTGACAAGTCCACCAGCACGCACACTGTACTGTAAATTGCTATTTCTAGGTCAATGGTAGCCCTACCCCCTCCCCTCCCCGTCTATTCTCCTCACTCCACCCCACCCTCAGCCATCTATCTACCCAAGGCCAAGCCACACATTAATCTGCTCTAGTGGTGTAAAGCCTGGTGCGGTGACATGTGGCGAGTGTATTACCCAGCCATAGAATTACATGCTACCACGGAGTGATGCGCAATCTGTCAGTTCAGTGTGTGTGTGTGTGTGTGTGTGTGTGTGTGTGTGTGTGTGTGTGTGTGTGTGTGTGTGTGAGAGAGAGATTAAATGCTTTCCATCAATTAGATCATCATCCGTTCAGGTGAATTTTAACAGTGAAATAGGATTTCTTTTGTAGGTCAAGCCAGATTTCATCAGAGTTATTCTAGATGGGTATGTTGCACTTACATTTCAGCACAAAGAAGAAAATGAACCTTACATGATTTCCAACATGGCCTAAACCTGGTTTGGGATCTTGTTTTAGGCACAAGTTCCCCCACGTCTGAGTGTCTTAGTCCGAGTGTGTGGAGAAGTGGGGAGGGGGGAGACAATGCCTGTAAAGTCCCAGTTCTGGAATATAGAGGGTAGATAGAAAGCATTTCTGAAAAATTAACAACTGGGACTGTCACAATGTTGTCATATACAACATTGGAAAGTGCTGACACAAGGTCAGCGTGTTAATGTGCGTCTCCTCCAAAGTGGTGGTCAGAGAAGCTGAGGCATTTATCATAATGTAAACAGTAAGTACAAGTCACACATGAAGGTGGGTCTTTATTGGTTGCTGGAGATGATTCACGTAGTTACTTGTGTTTTCTGTGGACTGTGTCTGAGGAAACGCTTGCGTAATTCATCCGTAGAAACTAGTTTAACATCATACACATTTGCATCATGTGAAATAAAGAATTTAGCTTAAAAGGTTTTGCACATACATACATATGATCAGAGGCAATGGGCTGCAGGATATAAACCAAAAGGTACCCAACTAATAGCTCACCAGCATCCTTTTCTCTTTTCTGTTGTTGTCATTGTGTTTTGTTTTCTGCCACAAATCAGTTTCCTGTGTGATGTTCAAACTTAACAGCTGCAGAATTTAAAAAAAATCAAAATCACATAATGCCACAAAAACGCATTTGTACACCACATTCTTAAACAAACTGCCTTTGAAGCAGCAGAGCAAAGAGACATGGTAGTTCCCGACTGGGTTTTAAAAAACTGAAAAAACCAAAAAAAAAACATTTTTGAGTCCTTCATGAATATATTATTGTTCCAGAAATACATAGAGCAGACTAACACCAACCTCTTTTAAAGCCTGTGAATTAGTCCATTCATGTTGATGCTGAATTCATATTTCAATTTTAGATTCTGGGAATGTAACTGATGATTGGTGTCATTGTTAAAACTGTTTTCTTGTTGTTGTTGTTTCTGTGTGCAGAGAGTAAATGGAACATTTCTCAGCTCAAAGCATTCATGGCTGGGATTAGTTTCAGAGAAAAAGGCAAAACTGAAACTCATTTAATACTTACAAAGATGCGATTCAGTGTTTTAATTGGTAGCTTGTTCACAAGTGCTAATGGAGAATGGAGTCAGTCGAGCGTTGTGCATGGATTAACCGCTTAATATTCTTATATGTTAGTAATAATACAGTTTGAGAAAATCAATAGATTATGTGTCCATGGATACTAGGGCTGCCACAAACGATTATTTTGATAGTCGACTAGTCACCGATTATTTATGCGATTTAGTCGACTAATCAGATCATCATCCACTGGACGTAAAACTACAGCTTATTGCACCAGCAGCATCTGCTCTTATATAACTATCATTAGCTTACAGCTTTAAGCTTTTAAGGTGCTAACTAAAAATAAAGACAAGATGATAGTTTATTCAATTTTAATGAAATTTGCAGATTGTTTTGGTAAAGTTTAATAAACTCCTTGCTATCTAAAATATAACAGGACACCGGAGTATATTCTCCAGCATCTCACACTTCTGATGATCAGCTGTCTGCTTGACGTTTATTCAGCTGTGTAAAAACTATAACTTTAATCTCAGCCAAACCGATTTACTCAGGAACAAATAAAATACTAAAAAAAAAAAAAAAAAAAAAAAAAGCCAAACAACAACATTTTTAATTTATCTAAGTGACTCATATATATTTAACCTGAGTCGCGAAAGACGGCGGTGGGTTTGAAAACAATTTGCCGGGAGTCCGGTGTTCTCACGGTGCTAGTGACCTAGCCCCCGGCTAGCTATCGAGCTGGTGGGTAACAGACGTCTCCGAAAACGTCGGAGCGCTTTTGAAAATATGTGGTGTCCTGATAAACTGAGCCGATATTTGAGGTTTACACAGCTACATTCTCGCCTGAAAATATGTTAAACGTTTATTTTGTGACCCAGAAAGAATAATAAGAGTAATATTAAGACTAACTAGCTACCGCCATTGTTGGAAACTAAGCTGGGCCGCGCTATGAATTCTGGGACACAGCTGCTTCTTCTTCGGGGTTTAACGGCAGCTGGCATCCTTGTACATGCTGTGCTGCCATCTTCTGTTTCAGTCCGTTATTACACTCTTAAATCCTGCTATTATTCCTGCGTCTTTTGCGATCTTACAAAGCTTCAAACGACACGTCGACTATTAAATCAGTCGTCGACGATTTTGATAGTCGACGTAATCGTGACTAGTCGACAAATCGTGGCAGCCCTAATGGATACACAATATTGTTCCAGTTTACAGAGTGTATAGAAAAGATAGACATAGCTTCTTGGTCTGAAAAGTAAAACCAATGTAAATGTGCCTCGAACCTGCACTCGTCAGATTGGGAATTGTGAGTGTGACAATCATCTGATTTCAAAACACGTGAAAATCCCAAATCCTGTTTTTCTAACAGTACGTATTTCGATTGTTACCAGTGAACGACTGCAGAATTAAAGCACTTTGAAATCAGATGTTTCTTTTTGATACACCCTGTACTTTTCTAATTGCTTTATGGTCTCCAGCATCTCAAAGGACAATAAAGAAGCATAAGCGTTATGGCGAGCTTATCTTGTGATTTAGAAGTCGCTGTCATAAGATTGTGGGGTGTATCTCAGTTTGCTATGCCAATCACACCCATTTTCAAAAAAAAAAAAAAAAAACCCAGATAGCAGCGGGCAAAAGCTCAGCTTCTAGGCAGGACGGTGTCAGTGGGTGATGTCGTGGCAGCTGCATCCGTCTTTATATACAGTTTATAGTCTAAATCTGTAAATTCCAGCAAAACAAATAAACATCATCCACGGGGGAGAGGAAAATAAGAAGAAAATTATTTTATTCACAGTGTTGCTCCGTGATTTGAAACATTGCTGAAAAAAGAACCCCTCAAACATAGTAAATATTGGAAGAAGCCCCTGTTCTACAAATCCAGGAAGTCTGACCTGTATTCACGAGGAGGATCATGAAGTCAGGCCACATGTCATGTACTGACGGGCAGATTTGAGGGTTTAACGCACATCTGTTTCAGCCGTCGGATACGAGCGTTTCTCGTACAGATGTTCTGTCAAAGCTTGTGGTTTCCTCTCTGACAGCCTTTTTGTTCTTTGATCAGCTGATCTTGCAACTGAACTATCACTGCTCACAACTTTCTTACAACACAGTTCCTCAAAAAAACCCTCCAAAATCAAGTCAAAGTTTAATATCTGTGCAGAGGCCTATTGTGTGTCACAGTTATGTCTTTTTGCGGTCTGCAGAGTGCGTGTACGTCTTTCAGTTGGGTGGCCTCAAGCTAAACGAAACTCTGTCTATTTTCTAAACAGTATATTATGTACTGAACTCTCCCCGGTGTTGCTGTGGTAACAAATATATATGTGTGTGTGTGTGTGTGTGTGTGTGTGTGTGTGTGTGTGTGTGTGTGTGTGTGTGTGTGTGTGTGTGTGTGTGTGTGTGTGTGTGTGTGTGTGTGTGTGTGGGGGCAGGATATGGGTTACCTCAGAAGACATTATGCTGATGCTTGTACAAGTCAGGAGTAGGAAAACAGACCTAAACGTTATCATATAATGGTGATAACTTTTGACCGATATATCTCCCATAAGGAACTACAGTGTTAGTTTGTAGTGACGTTCAGGAATGTCCTCCGTGCTGTTTCCCACACTCATCCACAGCTGTCCATACATCGATAGCGAACAGCCTTGTGTGGCTGAACAACAAGGTCGTCTGTGTGTTATGTCTTCACAGTCACGGTGTCTCTGAGCAGTTTCAGTTAAATTAGAGGGACTCTGGCAAGAAATGAGCAAGGGTTTGCTTTTGTGCCTTTGTATAGTCTATTCTCTGATGGAAATAACAGGGTTGTCTCATCGCTTCTAATTTGGCCTTGTGCTTAATAATAAACAGACACACTATGGGAAGGCAGAACATTAGCCGCATGGCATTAAGTTAATCACAGGTATAAACACAGCTGTAAATGTTGGTTATATTCACAGGAATGCCAATAAGCAGGACTTACCAGTTGTAAAATAGGTTGTGTGTGGCTTTATTTTTGTGTTAAAACAAGAACATACTTAGACCAACAAGCAGAGCACCAAAGAGGCCCAGATTTGACTCTGGTTTGAGGTCTACTGGTCAAAAAGTTCTGGTTTGGTTGGGTAGTGTGAATAAATCATCGTCTTGTGTATGCTACATTCGCTGAACAAGATCATTTTATTATCTTATTTTCACCACGTCCTTGTTATTCTTGTTATTCTGTAGGTGAAACTGGTGAGAGAGAATTTAAATTCCATTCTTTTTATATGTCTTTTTTTATATTTATCATCAATTCCTCTCCAAGGTAACTGCCTTTAACAAACCCTGCCACTTTTTTCTGTCATCGTCCTGAGGGTGGTGAAGTCATGCCCAGGCAATACGTTTGTCAGGCAGCCAACAGCACAGATGTGCAGGGCACACCTGTAAATGTTTTGGGTTTCGAAAAGTCCTCAAACTGAAATCATCACATGGATAGTCGCCGCAGGCTCTAAAAACAGGGTTTTGGAAGCTAAGAGTTTGACAGACTTAAAGCTGATCTTTCTTGATGTAGAACCTCTGAGCAAATTGGCACTTTACGAACACACGCACGCACAGATATACACATGTTGTGTTGCTGTTACACTTGTTTTACATGTACATAGCAAATTTGAGTTAAATAGCTTTAGACTTTATTGTCCTCTTGGGTAGTTTTGCTCTAAAGGTTCCAGTGTCAAGTAAAAAATGCACTCTCAGTAGTTTCCCTAACCTTTCCTATACATAGCAAAACTACATAATGTGGAGTTTCTGAGTTTTACATGTGTATTTGTCACCCTCCTGTCAGTGTCATCATTTGTAACTTGGTTCTTGTTCTTTGCTCTGTCCCCAGCCTTCATTGCAGAGGAGTTTGGACGGCATGCAAAGTTGTGAAATTTCCTCAGACAGCACTGATGATCCTCTTAGTAGCGGCCTACGTATTCATCGGCAGCCTCGAATAGTAGTGATTGGAGCTGGCTTGGCTGGCCTGGCCGCAACTAAGATCCTACTGAAAAACGGCTTCACTGATGTCTCTGTCCTAGAGGCATCGGACCACATCGGCGGGAGAGTTCAGAGCGTTCAGCACGGTGGGAGGATTTTTCTGTCTTAACCCAAAAATTAGCATCACACACTAATTGGGTTAACGGGTAGAATGGAGATCTCCAGTTGATTAAATCATGAAGTTCTATGTCAAGTTATATTATACGATGGGGCAAAGTCTCTAGAAAACCATTGTGCTTACTGGCAATCATTTGAATGGATCATGGACGAGGTCACTGGTTAAGTCGTTTGGAAAGCTTCTCTGTTTTGATTTTGTTTGGTTAATAAGAAGTCACATTACCCACACGAGTGTGATTAAGAGTCTAAGTTGGCTGTTAAAGATATTGGAAAACAGCAATTTATCAGCCCCGAGAGTGTGATTGAATCAACTTTATCCACTCAAGACAACATTAGAAAGCTGGCTGTTTATCAGCATGAGCAACTAAATTAGCATTAGCTAACAGATCATTACAAACTGTTTTAATATATGAAAATTGCTACATGTTGCACTTTTAAATGGATTTCAGTTTTATCTGTTAGCTAAAATATGAGGGCATCTAGCTTAACTTCACATAAACGGTGAATAAAATAGTTGGGCGTAGCCACCATCTCGTCACTCACACGTAAATGAAGTCCTGTTATGGTGAGCTGAGCATTTTCGCTGCTGCCGTCTTATTGTTCACTAAATGCACACAGTCCTGACCCAAGAAGGCATTTAGAATGAAAATAATTTACAAAATGTTTTATTATATGTAATCTGAAGCTAGTAACTGAGCCAATAGCCAAACAGCCCCTGTAGTTACGCGGCTGTTTGCTCAAAGGTCCTTGCCTGATGACCGTGTAAATGCCATAAGGCACTTCAGCACTGACTTCACCTGTCATACCTGGAAGCTACGTCCATCTTTATGGATGAAGCCCAAAAGCTTAAAAAAAATTTGATGAATGAATAAAACACAAAAACTTGCAAAATGGTTTCTGTAGGTAGCTAGCTACTAGCTTTAGGAAGCCACTTCACTTCACTGTTAAACAAAATGTGCTAATTAGGTAAACTGACCTAGCCATGTTCGTCTTAGCAGCGTCTTATTGATCTTATTTTAAACATACAGACCTGCATAAGGCCCCTTATGAACCCAATAACTGTACAGAAAAGGTTTTGAATTTTATGCCAGAAAAACTAAGTTAATAATTTTGCCCTATTTAGGTAAAAAAAATTTCCAGGTAACAGTTTAAAATCTGCTGAGGTTTTCCCAAGAAGACAATATTTGACATATGGTCAGTTTTTAACTTTGATTGGTTAGTTTCAGTTAAACTGTGCTGTTAATCAGTCATACAGTCGCACAATCAGGATTTCCTGAATATGCCAAAAACCGCACTTCCTCAAATGTATTTCTACATATTTTAGTGACGTTGTTGTGATTATCTTACAAAATCAACTGAACTGTGAGTCTTAGGCAAGAAAAATTTAGCCTTCCACTGATTTCCACCATGATGAATTCTTCTAACTGGCAAGAACAAACGAGCGGTTAATAAAAAGAGCCTGGCTCTGTGCGCATAAAAGGAGCCACATGTAAAAAACATGCACGCATTCGGTTACACGTAAGTCTATATGTTAGGTGCTGTGTTTGTGTGCTTGAGTGCGTGTGGTTACTTCTGTCGTTTTATCAAAAAGTGAACGCATACAGTGGGTTTGATGCTATTATCCTCAGAAAAGAAAATTCATGGTATTCCACTGGGGCTTTAGCTTTGGTATTTTAATTGCGTTGACCTACTTTTGAACTCTATAATTACCCAAAACTCCAGAGTGATTGTGCTTGAGCCAAGAAGACCGTATATACTGCATCACTCAGGGGCACTTAGGAGACCCTGTGTTCTTTAAATTAATCTCTATTGATTTTTCTGTACTACAGGAAAAGCAACTTTGGAGCTTGGCGCTACCTGGATCCATGGTGCCAATGGGAACCCAGTATACCACCTGGCGGAGGACAACGGGCTGCTTGAACACACCACAGATGGGGAGAGGAGTGTGGGACGCATCAGCCTGTACACCAAGAACGGTGTGGCTCACTACCAGACCAATGTCGGGAAGAGGATCCCCAAGGACCTGGTGGAAGAGTTCAGTGACCTGTACAATGAGGTGAGGGGACACATTTGCGCACAATTGGATGCACACATCAGCATGCAAAAATGGAAGTGTGCACGAACAGAGATGCTGGATGTTCAACCTGCATAACAACTCAATATGCAAGTGAAATTTTGCCACATATTGTCGGCAGTAGCCAGATTATATAAGGTCAGCAGTAACCATTGAAAAAACTCACTGTGCAGGCTCACTTTGTTCTAGCTGTAATCCATGATTTTAAATCCAGAATATGTTAGGCTGGATTAATAAGAATGTGGATTAAGTGATGCACAAGAGCAACGCATTTGTGCAGACATGGAAAAACAGGCTGGAACAGCTTCAATAAATTATTGTAGTGAGCAAGGTGATTTTACTGTAGCAAGTCTTCTCACGCTCATTACTTTTTCTTTTTCTTTTTTTTTTTACTGTTGTGTAAGTTGTTGTTTAAGTAGGTCACATCTGGAAAAGCACTTACAGAGAGAAGGTATAGCAGCACACACACATTTTTCTTTTCAGCATCTGTGCAGTGACGAATCTGAATTTTACAGCTTCGCAGATATGAGCAGAAAAAAGAGCTTTACATTATTTTAAAACCTGAAGATTTGTGGTGAATTGTCCTCTTACAGTGAAATGAGTCTATGCTGTTCAAATCACTCCAGTTTTCCAGCTCTTGTGAATATAGTGCATGCTTTGATGCACATTTGATTGCACAAGCTCTCTTGGTATTTGTGATGCGTATAAAAAATTGGTTTGACTTTGAAAGGGAAGTGATCCTGTGCAACTTTGCGGCCCGCAAAGTTGCACAGGATCACTTCCCTTTTACCACACGGTGTACTGTGATATCATCCAGCCCAGGCTGAGGAGTGATGTGGACAGGGGTGAACACTCTGTCACCCTTAATGATTATGGTCCGTGTCATATGAAGGTTGCTTCTTATGCCCTGTGCTGGGTTTCTCCTTGAGGTTCAGCATTGGTTACTGTCCCTTTCACATGTGTAATATTGAGTTGTTTCCTTAATGAATAAAGTTGAATATGTTTAATATTTATGTGGTATAGTTTAATTATTCTCTCTCTATTAGCTGTTAGGTCTTATTCATTCACTTGTAATATATTTATGCAGCAATCTAAAAGGTTTTTTTTATTGTATATCAAGTTAAATCAACCTTCATTTTTCACTAGAAAATCACTATGAAATGTCAAAAATCAGAATTTAATAAAAGCCAAATTCAGATCAGTGCTCCTGTCAGTTTACACTCACAGCACCTGCAGCCAGCAAAAAAGAAAAATGTCACAAGCAATGAAAACAAAAATAACTTCAGTGATTTAAGGAGCTTGGAAAGAAAAGCGTCTGGACTTCTTTAGGTTGCTTGAAGATGTTTCACCTCTCATCCGAGAAGCTTCTTTAGTTCTAGGGTCAAATGGTGGAGAGTCCCAGATTTAAAGTTAGAGTCCCAGAGAGCAGCCATTTGGCTTTTCTACCTTTAAACCCTGTGGGAGTATCCCCCCCCCCCCCCCCCCCCAAAAAAAAAAAGAGGGACAAAAGGGACCCCCTGATGATCCTCTACCTAATCACATGAGCCAAGGTGTGAAAACGGGTGTGGTTCAGTGATTATTCCTTGAGCGAAACGAAAAGTAGTTTGTAACAGTCAGCAAATAGCTCAGCATTGTGCACATGCTGATTTAAAACAGAGCTGGGAGAGAGATCAGAGCTAAGAAAATGACCAACACACATGCAATCAAGCAAGAAACCATCAGGCACAAGGGGAATTTGGGGGTTGGGAAGGTGAGGTAGAGTCAGGAAGTCAGTTGGAACCATTTGTACTTAGGCCCAAGCGTAACATTCAACCTGAACTGTCTAAACTCCAGTACATGGGCTGCATTCGGAAAGTCAGGGATTCATTAACTGGAAGTCGAGACAACAGCTTTGCGCTGTTATGTTTTGACTCAATACATGTTGATGCATAACTGATGTGGTCCTTACTGGCTGTTCTTTCTAGGAAATGGTTCATAATCAACATTGTGGAAGCACATTTTGTCAGCACACCAGCATTTCTTCATAGTGTCCTTTACCGCTGTCTTTGTTCTGCTTTTTACCGGCCTGTAATGTGTTGTAACTTGTTCTGTCTGTAGTGTTTCGCCATGATGCCAGTGTTTAGTCCTGCAAGTACAGAAATCTGGCCTGGACTGAAATAAATTGGTTTCTTTTAGTTCCTCATTTCACAATGCCCTGCTTTCTTTACATCGTTCCTTGCCTTTTGCTCTCGTTTAGGTGTACGAGCTGACTCAGGAGTTCTTCAAGAACGGGAAACCCGTCTGTGCTGAGAGCCAGAACAGCGTTGGCGTTTTTACACGAGACGTGGTCCGCAAGAAGATCATGTTGGATCCTGATGACTCTGACAGCACCAAGAAAGTCAAACTGTCCATGCTACAGCAGTACCTCAAGGTGTGCGTTGTTTCGTTTGAAGACAAACATTTGTAAATTTGGAGTCCTAGAAAATAACTGATACTCATGAACCCCGAAGCTTTGGTTTGTTTCCTTATCGCTGCCTATAATCCATGTAGCTATCAATGGACAAATAAATATTATAAATTTAAAAAAAAAAAAGGCACAGTGAGCGGCGTAAGTACAACTTGCAGATAAATAAAAACAATCTTGCTAACATACGTCATTTACATGGGAATGGGGCATCTGTCTGGTATGATTGCCATAGCAACCCTAATCTTTCATTCATAAAGTAGGCTAACATTGCTGTGGTTAGCATTTAGCATGGGCTAGCTGCCTGTAATTCACTTTAATCAGTTAAATTGGGGTGACAAGTCACAGCAATGATCACATTTTCCAGTTTAATGTGAGCCTGCATAGTCCACCTCTCAGGATACTGCTTAGTGATCACCCTGGATTGTTTTAATTGGGCTGAGCGATTCATTTTCCTAGAGACTACATGAGAATCTGGGACTGTTACTTTAACCTGCTGCCATTAACGGTCGCATCGCAGTAGCAGATCCTCTGCCTCCATCTTCCTCTTTTGTTACCATCCTCTTCTGTCGCCAATTAGCTCATAAAGGGATGAAGTCAATAACATGGCATAACAGTCCCAGTGTGTCATGTGTCCCCTAGGGAGATTTACTTGACCACAACTAGATAGACAAATAGATCTTGATTGACTGTCGCCTCACATAGTTGTTGAAAACATTAATTTTCTATCAACCCTGCAAGTAGTACAAGCAAAGCTATGCTAACCTAGCTCATTAGTGGCCTAGGTACATCCTCATAGAACTGAAGTTATAGCCTGTATAACTTTATATTTCAAAGTGAATATAAAGTGAGTGCATGTGGAGAAACGCAGCAGGGAAGCAAATGGCAAACATTAGGTAACTGCTGCCATACTGGTTCACCAGCTAATGAGCCAGAAGCAGGTGTAGCTGTCCTCTAAACCCTGTGTATTCCCAGTATGTTTAAACTAGTTAATTCATGCTGATTTGTTGAGTGCAGTAGCTGCAGAGATGACTTGCTGACACGCAGTAAATACTTTAATGGCTGCAGAGGTTTGATTTTGAATGTTAGCATTGCTACTTTAGTGACACCCGATCCTCTATGTTGATGTTGCATCATGTTTCAGGTGGAAAGTTGTGAAAGCAGTTCTCCCAGTATGGACGAGGTGTCCCTGAGTGAGTTTGGTGAGTGGACGGAGATCCCCGGGGCACATTATGTCATCCCTGAAGGTTTTATGAAGATCATGGAGCTCCTGGCCCAGGACATCCCCTCCCACACCATCTGCCTTCGCAAGCCGGTGCGCTGCATCCACTGGAACTACTCAGCCCAGCATCAGGAGGTGATCACTAAGAGCAGCGACGACAACCACAATGAAAACAACCACAGCAGCCAGCCTGTGATGCGGGGTCACCCTGTCAGCGTGGAGTGCGAGGATGAGGAGTGGATCATGGCCGACCACGTGATCGTGACGACCTCTCTGGGCGTGCTGAAGCAAAACCACGAAGCCATGTTCTCGCCCTCTCTTCCCGAGGACAAGGTCCTCGCCATCGAGAAGTTGGGCATCAGCACCACCGACAAGATATTCTTGGAGTTTGAGGAGCCCTTCTGGAGCCCCGAGTGTAACAGCATCCAATTTGTGTGGGAGGACGAGGCCCAACTGGAGCAGCTGGCCTACCCCGAGGAGCTGTGGTACAAAAAAATCTGTAGCTTTGATGTCCTCTATCCACCTGAGCGCTACGGCTACATGCTGAGCGGCTGGATCTGTGGGCAGGAGGCGCTGTACATGGAGCGCTGCGATGACGAAACGGTGGCCGAGACCTGCACTGAGCTGCTGAGGCGCTTTACAGGTGAGGGCATGTAGACGCAGATGTATAGAGCTTGGACAGTTTTACGCTCATAACAAGATATGCTATTCTTATGACTTTTTAAAACTGCATTTAAAATAGGATCTAGTTTAACTAACAAAGAACTATTGAGGACAAATAAGAGATCTCTACTTTTATAATCTTCACTTCTGTGGATTTAATAAACCAGGCAAATTCAGCTGTAACCTCCTTCTTTAATTCTAGTGAAGCCTTCACTAAGAATCAGTCATCTAAAACTAACACGGTTCAGTCTGAGGCTGTGAGTTCAGTGACTCATTTGTACTATGATTAAGGTTGGGTCATTGTACTTCATAGAAAGGAAATGATGTCACCTTTCAGCTGTGATGTAAGCACCTTTTTTTTTTCTGCAAAGAAAGGCTGAGAGATAATACCGCTGAATGACTCTGGTGCCTTCTTTGTGTTCGGTGAACAGCAGCTTACCAGTCTCGTGTCACCGCTCAGAGAGCTGATGTTGCACAAGGCAGAGAGTCATTTATTGTCACTGGGATTTTTAACCATCCCTTCTTTTATACATACACAAACAATCCAGTACTTGCTGCTACCAGTTACATGATGCACGTCACATCTTGCGCAACTGGGGAAAAAACAGAAGGCTGACTAACTGCTTCAAAGTGACTGGAAGCTAAAATGTAACACGCACTACTGTTTGGCAACTTGCATAAGGTAAGAAGTGCAGAGAGGAAAGGTCTTGGATTATATTCTACCTCAGAAGTAGGTCACAGAGACACTTACTGTCACTTCATGATAAGGTCAGTGGACTGTAATTTGCACAGAGAAGCCAAACACATACAGTCACTCCTCATTTAGGTCAGCGTGGTTTAATCCCTTCAGCTGTTTGCTTAATTGCATCACTCACTGGTGCCTCTCTGCTCGCACACAGTCACAAGTTGATTTGTGTTGGCAGATTAAACATCCAAGTGTAAAAGCTAGTCCAGGTTAGCTGCTGGTCTTTCATATAATTTTACCATTTTAGAGGTATCTGAAAAACATCTCAACAACTTGGAGTTGCTTTGAAATTGTTGTACAGACATTTCTTTCTTTCACACCTGATGATGATGGTGGCTCATGAAATGTCAACCATCAGTTATTGTTCTCTGCTTTTGTTGTTTTAGGGATGGTTTTTAAATCTTAGCATCCTAACCCACTGACATGGTAGCTCCTAAACATGTTGGATCTGCCACAGTGAGAGCTGAGACGGATAATAAGAGCAGCTATTGTCGACTTGCTGACTGTCATTGTCTTTTTATCTCAGCTGACTCCTTTGTCTTTCCACCCTTTCGTCCATCTCCAGGGAACCCCGACATTCCAAAGCCCCGGCGCATCCTGCGCTCCTCATGGGGCAGCAACCCGTACATCCGAGGCTCCTACTCCTTCACCAGAGTCGGATCCAGTGGTGCGGACTGTGAAAAGCTGGCCATGCCACTACCTTATGCCAATAGCACCAAGGCTCCAGTAAGAACTGCTTACATTACAGTTGCTAGATATTTAGTTGTCATTTATTGATTAGTAGACATCCTTTTTTTTTTAATGCACTACACAAACTCTTTGAGTAGAACAGTGCCATGTAAGTGCCAGTCTATTGACCATTTTACCACTTTTATCCATATACTGTATGTTGACTTTACACTTTTTCTTTATAATTATTTCCACAGTTCCCTTTCTAGAAAATGTTTTACTGATTATTTTATAGTTTGAAATCTTATATTTTTTACTTAGAAGCTGAACTGTTCTGAGTGTAGACGTTTGGGATGGCAGTGTTTTTGCCCTCATGGTTTGTTTACAACCTTCGGCCACACTCAGAGATCATGTGCCCAGTGTGGCCGCGTCATCACATACATGTCAGAGCCCAGCTGGTGCAGAGCGAATACAGCTGGTGTCAGGAGGGTCCGAAGTGCTGATTGCAGGCCAAAAGTCTAGACCATGAAACTCGATGCATTCTGGGTGAAAGGGAGAAGGGGCTAGGAGTGTGGGGGTGGAGGATCCGTGTGTTCACTTGACACTGCTGAAGGAACGGCATGACCCCCTTCTGCTGAAGTGTACAACCCTGGCAAAGTGAAATCCCGAGCCCTCAGGAAAGTTTCTGTAGCCTCCTACATGTGGAGCACTAACAAGGGAGTGAAATAGGAGCGAGTGCCTCAGGAGAAACAGAAAAAACCAACATGATGACATTGATGGATCGTGATTGAATCTCATTTTTGTTCCCTCTCTGGTTTCCTCTCCTCCCCTCTTTGCTCAGCCCTTACAGGTCCTGTTTGCTGGAGAGGCCACCCACAGAAAATACTATTCCACTACCCATGGTGCTTTGCTATCAGGGCAGAGAGAGGCCACTCGCCTGATGGAGATTTACCAGGACTTGAACAGCGCGGAAACCACGAAGCCTAATATATAAAAATAAATGAACCTCTGACTAGTGAAAAAAATACAAACCTGTTGAGTTGAAGCTTTTCATCCTGATGATTAAGTTATACTTAAAAGCATAGCTCGGGCATTATTACACCTGTAACAAATGACTTTTGTTTCTATTGTACTGTAGATTTGAATCATGCTAAATTTTTATTTGAGATGTACTGTTCAGAAGTTGCCAATGGTGCTGTCATTTCATTTCTTTATCATTCTTTTTTTAATCAGTAATTTAATGTTTATAATAACAGCATCTGTAATTTAACTTGTTTTTGTAAGTGCCTTCTGTACGTAATGCTATGTTATTTCGAAAATAATGAAAATACTAAACAAAAAAAATCGAAGGTTTTAACAAAATAAAAGTTTTATCATCATTTAATACGGTTTTGTTTTGTTTTCTTGATTCATTAAATTTATTAAACACACCAGTGGATGTGCAGATGTTCTCATTATTTTGAGTGAGAGGGAGCACAAAGTGGTGCACGTGGAAAGAAGAGGAAAAAGGCTCCAAAGTGACAGATGGTGTTAGAACAGGCCTCAGCCCAGCCTCCACTTCTGTTGGACAACACTGTCAATCCTCTTAATCAGAGACGGAAAAGACCAGGGAAGGTTTCAATTAACAACAAATGAAAACGGGTTTTAAATTCTGTGTTTACGCCCCACCGATCATCATTTTCCAGAGTCAGGTGGTCGTATGAAAACAAGCCCTCTTTAACTACAAACCCTCACCGCTTGTTAACACACAAATCTAACCAGCTAATCGCATGACAGCAACTGCATGATTCAGGCATGGTAGGTCTGAATCTGTCGCGATTGTTGGTGCCAAATAGGCAGGTCTGAGTATTTTAGAAACTGATGAGCAGCTAGAATTTTACTCAAAAATTTAAGGGAACTACTTAAAAAAATGTTTTAAAGTATTACAAAGAATGCTCTGAAAAAGAAAATGTCCAGTGAGAGGCAGTTCTGAGGAAAGGTGCCTTATTAATGTAAGAGGAGAATGGCCAGACTGCTTTAATGTTAAGTGGGGGGTAATATTAACTCAAATAACTACTGGTTAGAACTGAGGTATGCAGCAGAGCATCTCAAGATGCACCACAAGCAGCAGAAGACCGATTCACACATGCTGACCAAAATTGGATATTAAAAGACTGAGAAATGGGATGTGTCAGCAACAAAAGTTTCATCACATCAGGAGAGCTAAAATGACTAAATTTTTCATTTAAAAAAAAGTTTTTTAACATTTAGGCTATTTTTCATTAGGGGAAAGAGTAAGTGGCTTTTCCAACACTGAATATGGGAAGCTTTAAGGGGAAAAGTTCACAACATTGACTTTCACCAATTTATGCTAGCCATGTCAACAAACACGCTAACTGTTGGACTTTATAGAGCATGGAAGAAAATAACTTATGTGGAGTCTGGCAGGCAGACGTCAGTTCAGTGCATTATTTGTTTCAGTTGCTTGTAGATTGTTCAGAATTAATCTCACAGAATTGATAAATGGTTCAGAAAAGTGTTTTATTTTATTAAAACATTCACATATAATTAGAGAACTCCAAGACCGGCACAAAAAATAACTGCAGAGGAAAGTAACTCAAAATTGCCCCTCTGTGCTTTAAGGATAAATCGGTGCACCCTGACAAGCACCATGTCACGAATGGTTACCCAGAATCCATTACTGATCACATGTTTGGTTGGAAGTTTCCAATTAAAATCTACTTAGGCTGCAGATCTGTAGTTGTGGTCAGCTTTATTTAAGCCACATTAAGGAAGCAGCCGAAAGAAGCCTACAGTACTACATATCAGTTCTGCACAGAGACTTTTACCTGATTTCCAAAGTATTGCAAACAGTATGTGTTTCAGATTTTTGCCTCAATGTCTCTTTTTCAACCCAGACACTTCTTTTTTATTTTCCTATATGCCCCAAAACTTCTTAGTCTCAAAAACTCACAGAAATCCATGCATCAAACATTTGGCATTACAGGGTTAAAGCACAGAGACGAGATAATTTGAGGGTTGCGAATCTGCACCCTACAGGCAGCTCGGCTCTTATGGGAAACAGCTGAAGCACAGACTGACGACCACATAAGCAGCAAGGACACAGATCCATCTTCGTGATGTAAACTTGCTGCCAGATATGAAAATCAAGCAGCGTCAGATGGTGAACGAGAAGGAGAATAGACTCAAGTTCAAACGTGAGAATGACGTGCATCCAAGAGTTTAACGTGTCAGTGCTGAGGGACACGGCGCGCCCCCCGAAGATGAACAGACGACCCGTGTAGGCTCTTTAATTTTGTGTTTAAACTGTTTGGGAACTAAAGCCTCTAAATGGTCACGGGCCACCCACACAGGTGTTTTCACTTTGTCTGATTAGACCTCGTCTCATTACTGTGTGGGCAAGTGCAGACAGAGCCTGACTGAAGTCGCTGTTATTGCTCCTTTCAAGGTGGAACAATTCGTACTGCCACACAGAAAAAAAAGGGAGCTTTAATTCACGACTGAGAAAAGATGTCTGTTCTCTAGCATGGGGTGCATTCTGTTCTCACTCAGTGCAATCCACAAAGACCATCACGCACACATTCAAAACAACATTTCAATGCATTCCCCAAATCTTGGAAAAATGTAAAAGCAGTAAAATTACAAAGTCGAAAGGCCCATATATAAAACTAGATAGTCGTAATTCCTGGTATCTAATAATAGTGTTGATATTTGTGCACGTTTGCTGCTTAAATGTATTTGAATTTGAACAAAGGTGACCTGCTGCTCAGCTGCAGTTCCCAGAACACGTTTCAGAAGTCATCAGCGGTTTGGCCTTCACAACAGACTTTCTGCTTGTAACTGCAGGAAAACCATTAAAAGCATTAACAATGACTCACTTCAATGCCTCTCTGTGAGCATGCAGGCACACAATGTCAGGACAATCCCTCAGAGAAAGGCAGTAATGGTTTATACATTATACACCTGTGTTTTTCTGCACTGAGCTCGAAGCGTCGCTTGTGAATGATGTCTGATGTATGTGCTGGATCGATGGATGGCTCGGTGTGAGAAAATGAGTTCCTCCTGTTCCTATCGTCTTTTAATTTGAGCAAGAGGCAGAATAAATATTCAACCTTGATCTTTTGTGAATTGGCACCAAGCCTCTGGGCAACTTTCAGCCCATCTAAGCAGAGGTGGAAAACCCCTGAGTGGGTTTGTAATTAAAAATGAGTGAAACCCTTCTTCCTTTTTCAATATTATGCAATTAACTGTATATTTACCTGTACGTGGGGCACTTAATAGATCAGCTAAAGCTAGGATTTGTAAGTAAATACATTTAAAGATTACCAATATATCTACTTTTTATCACCTGTTAGCTTAATTTATATTACATGCATGTATATTGTGCTTTCCTTCCTCCCTACTTGTGGAGCTGTTATGTGGTATTCTAGCTGACAGTTGGGAATGTGTGCCACAATAGCATGTAGAGACCAACACCTTATATTTGGGAAATACCGCTAAAATAGAAACACACTTCCTCATATTGAAAGGTTAGTTCATGCTTGTATTACTTCTAGGCTTGACTACTGTTATTCATTATTATATCACGTTGCTGTAAAAGCTCCCTGAAAAACATTCATCCAGAATGCTGTGGCAAAAGTAGACGTGCTCTCTGCTTTTAGGATTAGGCTTGAACGCTTATAGTTTGGGCTGGATCATCAGGCACTCTAGCAGAGACTAAACTTTTGAAAAACACATATGCCTGTGTCAACTCCACTGCCTGCTGCTCTCTGCTTCCCTTTGCAACAGGATGTTAGTAATTGCTTTCACTTCTTCCACTTAACAGAATTGAAACTAGAAGTACAATACATAAAGAGCAGCGCGGTGGTTAGCACTGCTGTCTCACAGCAAGAAAGAACAAGGTTCAAATTCACCATCTGGCCTGTGTGGAGTTTGCATGTTCTTCCTTTGTCTGCGTGGGTTCACTTCCAGCTTCCTCCCACAGTCCAAACACATGCAGTTAGTGGGGTTAGGTTCAGTGGTGATTCTAAACTGACCATAGGTGTAAATGCGAGTGTCTGCCTGTTAGCCCTGCAACAGACCTGGATCTGTCTAGGTTGTACCCCGCCTCTCGCCCTGCGGTAGCTGGGATAGGCTCCAGCTGCACCTCTGACCCTGATAAGGATAAGTGGAAGAAAATGGATGAAAATACACAAAGCATGAGCCGGGGGATTTTGTGTGTTTGTGTGTGGAGAAGGCTCGGAGAGCACTATGCTGATTGCTTCACTGATATGCTAACAGCTTTTACCGTGATGGAAAAGCAAGGCTCGTCATCATTGAAGCCAACCTCAATGCAGAGATATTGATGAGATTCTGCAACCAGCAGCAGTCCCATATCTCAACACACTATGACTGAACTCAGTCCACCGACATGACAATGCTCGCCCCACAGAGTGGGGTTTATCAGAGACTACGTTAAGTTTGGGAGTGGAGAAGACAGATGACTGCCTGCAGTCCTGATCTCAACCTCACTAACACTTGTTGGATTAGGGTGGGCATGCAGTTTGGGCTAGAGTTACCAGTACAACCACACTGGCTGACTTGCGGCAAATGGGGGAAGAAGAATGGGATCCCATCCCACAGCAGTGTGTGACCAAGGTGGTGACAAGGAGGTGGCAGACAGTTGTGTCTTCCACATGCTGTTGAGGCCTCTCTGTGTTAAATGAATAAACTGTTAAATTGCCAGTACCCTCTTGTTACTTTAGACTTCCAATCCTCCAATAAATACGGACACCAAGCATGAATAAGCTGTTCAGCATTGGCAGAGAAGATTTGGGGAGCTTTTCATGGGCTCAACCCACAAATGCATTTTGCTTACAAATGTGGTAACATTTAGTGGAAGTAAACAGGTTTTCCAACGGTATAGGATTTATTGCAAGAAGCTTTGGGACAACAAAGAAATAAAAACCAAACACAAATATCCTTAGTTTTTGTCCTCAGTTTGTTTACATAATGGTTTCTGTGGCAATTTTACTGTTATTGTGGTGTTCGAAGTTTTGATTTTCATGTTTGTTGACCTTTCAGTTTCTTGTTTTTATTATAGTAGATTGTGGTGTTTTTAAATTGTTTTTTACTAAAACAGGGGTTAAAAGAGAGATGTTTCGGGGCTCATGAGAGCATTAAAGCACCTGCGCTGCCATTTCAGTAAGCGTGGGAAATGCATGCAAGTCCCACACACACAAAGTTTCCTGCCACTGCTTTGCATGCTTCAATAACCTTTCA